>NW_015558556.1:104952-126331 GCF_001515605.1 Sinocyclocheilus anshuiensis | reverse complement strand
CTTCAGCGGAGCTGCACGATCCTATGGCGACAAAGCCCGCCAGAATGGGTGGGGCCATCTGGCTATATAAGTGGGCATTTCGCCATAGGATCTCAGGTAAATTCGACTGAAGCGATGACACAGAGTCGTGCAGCGTCATGGCACAGCAAGGAACGCAGTACTCATTCCCGTATCTCAGGGAACCGAGGTTACGTAAGTAACCGAGTACGTTCCCTTTTGATATTTCACTCGTACTGCGTCACTAGATGCTTATGGGGAACCAATACAATCCCGCCGTGTCATGAAAGAGGAACGACTTACATTAACTGGCCTTGAGCATAAAAGGCTCAGAGGGACCAATTATACACAGGGTGAGCCCTGCGGGTGGCAAGATGCTGAACTCACTGAGGTCAGCCCGGCCTTGGATAATCGTTCCAACGGTTTTGTACAGCCTCAGCACTACTGAAAGGGCCAAGAGCATACCTGAAAAAACAGGCAATGCCTGAAGAAATAGACCGCCTTAAGCAGGCGCGTATCCATTTAAGCAGATAGAATCCGAGCCTGCAAGGCCGAAACTTCCAAGTTATATAACCTGATGAAAGTGGACGGCGAGGCCCAGCCGGCCGCCGCATAAATATCCTTTGCTTTGTGACCGGGGACCCTTTGGTGTGGCCACCAAAGCATACAAAAAGTTGTTCCGACCGCCTGAACGGGGGCGGAACGCTCTATTTAAATTTTCAGCGCCCTAACCGGGCAGAGAAAGTTAAACTCCTGGTCCTCCTCAGAAGGCTCCTCCTCATAACCTGGTCTCTAAACAGGGTGTAGAGCACCTTAGGAACGTACCCATGTCTTGGTTTTAGGGCAACTTTGGAGTCGTTAGGCCCAAACTCAAGACAGGCAGGACTTATCCAGAGAGCCTGCAAGTCACCTACTCCTTTAACCGATGCTAAAGCCAGTAGCAGAGTGGTTTTCAATGACAGGGTTTTCAAGTCTGCAGACTGTAGTGGCTCAAAGGGGGGGCCCTTGAGGGCTCTCAGGACCGTGGGGGACCGGGGCGGATTGAGTCTCCTGGATCCTCTCAGGAAACGGACAACTAAGTTGTTCCGGCCCACCTACTGTCCAGCTATAGGAGCATGGGAAGCTGCTATAGCTGCCACATAGACCTTGAGCGGGGAAGGGGCCTTGAGCGTGGAACGGGAGCGGCCCTTGTCCAACAGCTCTTGAAGGTAGGACAATATCACCGATATGTCACATGAAACTGGGTCTTTGCCATGGGTCGTACACCAGGCGGAAAAGACCGACCACTTAAGGGCATAGAGGCGTCTCGTAGACGGGGCTCTAGCCTGTGAGATAGTATTCAGGACACTCTCAGGGAGATCTACTGATTCCCATCGAGAGCCCAGAGCTGCAGAGCTCACAGCTCGGGCTGGGGGTGCCAAATCGTCCTGTTCGCCTGAGAGAAAAGGTCCTGCCTCAGAGGAATAGGCCACGGGGCTGCTGTCAGCAGTTGAGACAGCTCTGAAACCCAATGCTCGTTCCTCCAGAGCGGGGCCACCAGAAGGATTCTGTGTCTGTGTTCCCTGACTTGTCTGATTACCTGTGGGATCAGAACAATCGGGGGGAAAGCATACAGGAGGAGGTTGGGCCAATCGTGGGCTAATGCGTCCTCGCTTTTCGAAAAATAAGTTGGGCAATGAGAGTTGGGCAATGAGAGTTGTCTTTTGAGGCAAAGAGGTCGACCTCTGCCCTGCCAAAGATCTCCCAGATTCTCTGAACCGTTTGTGGGTGGAGCATCCACTCCTCTGAGGGGACGTTGCTCCGAGATAGCATGTCTGCTCCTCGGTTCAATATGCCGGGCATATGTGCTGCCCTCAATGAACGCAAGTTGAGATGTGCCCGCCCTGGTGATTTATATAGGACACCACTGTCATGCTGTCTGAGCGGACTAGCACGTGGTGTCCCTTCCATTATAATCCATAATTATGTCCCCACTGGATGCAACAAATGCCTCGTTTATAATGGGTTTTCATGTTTTTGTCTCGTCGCTCCGGCCGGACAGGGCATCATCACAATATGGTAAGGGGCGTAACATTTCCGTCACACGCTTGAGGTATTCGGCCAATCACAACGCACTGGATAGCTGGCCAATCACGGCACACCTCGCTTTTTCAGAACGATGAGCTTTGTAAAAATCGACGCGTTTCAGAAAGGCGGGGCATAGAGGATATTGTAAATATTCATAAAGCTCAATAATGTACAGTATGTGGAAAATAATGTGTTTTTTTTAACTTAAACCGCATAAACACATTTCATTACACCAAATACACAAAATAATGTTCTTTTTAGCAGCATCATATGACCCCTTTAAAAGATCAGTAAAGTTTCATGGCATTAAAACAATGTAATATAACCCAAGGAATCCATCATATGATCTAGTGATGTCTATTAATACTGAATGTTATTATGAAACCATTGTTTTCTTTAATAGACTACCATGGTGAGATTTTTTGTGAATGCACACTGAGAAAGACGTCAGGCACTGAGCACACCCAGAACCAGAGAGCCAGAAATGAGCCCAATGCAAAGCAGAAATGAGACACAACACAATACAGCTCCTGTTGTTAAAGACCCCCCACCCCACCCTCCCCCAACATCTGCACAATCATTAACAGATGTCTGAGACCTCTGAACAGACGTACACACACAAACCTGCACATACAATATTCTGAATGCCACAGTTATGACCATAAATATATATAAACCATACAGAATATGTAAGATGCTTAAGATTTATTTTTTATTTTTTAAATATCTTCAGTTTCACTATATTGTTGCCTCCTCAGGCATCAATGACTGCTGCGGCATTTTGAGATGTTTGTGTATGATTCACTCAGTTAATAGCAAAGGTGAATCTCATATAGCCACTAATCTAAACGTTTCTACATAAGATATTAATTTTTAAAATGCAGAACGGAAGTTAGATGTTTTACTGTCTAGTTCATCACAGCAGTATGAAATGCATACACTTTAATTCTAAAGTGACGATCATTGTAATCCACTAGTAGTGACTCAAGTATTACCAAATCCTTCAGAAGGAATGACTAATTATTTGGATCAGTATTCTGAAGTGAATAACATGATAACTCTCTAGTTATGACTGAAATCATTGTAAGCTTTTGCAGGTTTTGTAAGGTTTTGAATAGTAATGAATCAAGTGCTTCCATACATCTCATACATCCCATACATCCTTCTAAAATAATTACTAATTATTTGGAATAGTATTCTAAAGTGAGGATGGTCACACTTTAGTTTGGGGACCAATTCTCAGTATTAAATAATATTAACTATGACTTTTGCCTCAAAAAAACACTTAATTTGCTGCTTATTAGCAGTTAGTAAGTTACTAAGTTTAGGTATGTGTAGGACTAATGCATCTAAAATATAATCATGAAGAATAAAATGTGCTTAATAAGTACTAATAAATAGCCAATATGCTAGTAATATGCATGCTAATAAACAACTAGTTAATGGTGAGAATTGGTCCCTAAAGAGTTCCTGTGAGAATCATGTACTCCACTCCACTATGACTCAACCGATACCAAATCCATCAGAAGGAATTACTATCCAAAACCTTGCAAAAACCTCAAAAACTTTTGATGACTTCGGTCATTACTAGAGAGTTATCATGCGTTTCACTTTAGAATACTGTTCCTTCCTAGTAGAGTCATTACTAGTGGATTACCATGATCGTCACTTTAGAATATTTAGAACACTTAATTATGCATTATTCGCGTTAATCATTAACCTGTTTATAGTAGTTGTAGATAGTATATAGTAGTTATCTTGGAAGTATGAAAAATAGTTGTTACTGATTAGATAATAGTGAACTACCTGCTATTACTGTGTTATTACTTACAAATTCATTGATCAGTTTTTTTATGTTAATAGTAGTAACTAGAATGTTAATATTGTGTTACTCATTTGTTCCTGTGTAGTTATGCATTAATGAGCAGTATTCTAAAGTTCTGATGATTATTTGTACAAGATATGATAATGTTGAAACAATACATTGTTCTTGACAACCAAATGCAAGGCAGACAAGTGTAAATCCAATGCACAAGAAGACAAAGCGGTTGGGTAACATCCAACACGAAAATAAACACTCTACTGCCTAATGTCATGACGGTAACTGAATGTTGTGTTAGGACGCATAGGGGAAATATGCCTCTGAGAGCGCAGAAACTACAGCACAGTGTTTGATTTGGGTTTAAATGAGCGGACCAGATTTCACATCTCAGCACAAAATAAATAGGAATGCAGAAAGACTGCAGAGATGAAGGTGGAAACGATGCCAGCCCTGTGAAACAGGACAAAGATTTCAGAGATAAAGGTATGTTTTTCTCATGAGTGGTTTTGGACATTAACTAATATGTCAGAAACTGCACCAAACATCAGGGGTTTATACTTGAGAGATTAAATTAATTGAAATTTAAACTTTAATTTGACTTCGCCCATTTTTAAGTGTAATTTTAAAAGTCAAGGAGGGGAGAGTGAAAGAAACGTACTCGGTTACTTACGTAACCTCGGTTCCCTGAGATACTGGAACGAGTACTGCAGACTTCAAATCTGCAGACTGTAGTGGCTCAAAGGGGGAGCCCTTGAGGGCTTTCAGGACCGTGGGCAGGTCCCACATAGGGACCGTGGGGACCGGAGCGGATTGAGCCTCCTGGATCCCCTCAGGAAATGGACAACAAAGTTGTTCCGGCCCACCGACTGTCCGGCTATAGGAGCATGGGAAGCTGCTATAGCTGCCACATAGACCTTGAGCGGGGAAGGGGGAGCGGCCCTTGTCCAACGAAGGTAGAAGGTAGGACAATATCACCGATATGTCACATGAAACTGGGTCTTTGCCATGGGTCGTACAGAAAAGACCGAAGACCGACCACTTAAGGGCATAGAGGCGTCTCGTAGACGGGGCTCTAGCCTGTGAGATAGTATTCAGGACGCTCTCAGGGAGATCTACTGATTCCCATCGAGAGCCCAGAGGTGCAGAGCCCACAGCTCGGGCTGGGGGTGCCAAATCGTCCTGTTCGCCTGAGAGAAAAGGTCCTGCCTCAGAGGAATAGGCCACGGGGCTGCTGTCAGCAGTTGAGACAGCTCTGAAACCCAATGCTCGTTCCTCCAGAGCGGGGCCACCAGAAGGATTCTGTGTCTGTGTTCCCTGACTTGTCTGATTACCTGTGGGATCAGAACAATCGGGGGGAAAGCATACAGGAGGAGGTTGGGCCAATCGTGGGCTAATGCGTCCTCGCTTTTCGAAAAATAAGTTGGGCAATGAGAGTTGGGCAATGAGAGTTGTCTTTTGAGGCAAAGAGGTCGACCTCTGCCCTGCCAAAGATCTCCCAGATTCTCTGAACCGTTTGTGGGTGGAGCATCCACTCCTCTGAGGGGATGTTGCTCCGAGATAGCATGTCTGCTCCTCGGTTGAATATGCCGGGCACATGTGCTGCCCTCAATGAACGCAGGTTGAGATGCGCCCACTCCAAGAGGCGTTTTACCATCTTGAAAAGGCGTTTCGAGGTGAGCCTGCCCAGGCGATTTATATAGAACACCACTGTCATGCTGTCTGAGCAGACTAGTATGTGGTGTCCCTTCAGGTCCGGTAAGAAGGTCTGAAGGGCTCCACATACTGCCATCGTCTCAAGGCAGTTGATGTGTAGCCGGCCTTCTGCATCTGACCAGGAGCCGAAGGTCGGTCTGCCTTCACACAGAGTTCCCCAACCTGTGTTGGATGCATCTGTTGAGACAACCTTCCTTCTGTGAATCAAGCCCATAGTCACGCTGTTCTTGAACCACTGTGGGTCTTTCCAAGGGCCCAGAGCTGTTACACGGGCCTGGCTCACCCTCAGACGAATGCGTCCGTGATGCCACGCATGGGGAGGAATTTGAGGTTTCAGCCAGTACTGAAAGTCTCATGTGGAGCAGGCCCAGCTGTAGTACCGGAGATGCAGAGGCCATGAGGCTCAGCATGTTTTGAAACGACTTGAGAGGTTGAGAGGCTCCGATTTTGAAAGACTCCGCGAGCTGTTGTATGGCCAGTGCACGTTTTGGCGCGACTACCGCCCTCATGTGGACTGAGTCGAATACTGCTCCCAGGAACGAAGTTCGTTGGCTGGGAGACAGAGATCTCTTGGCAAAATTGACCCTGAGTCCCAGGCACTCTTAAGTGGCTGAGGAGGAGGGATCTGTGGGATATTAGCTCGGCCTCTGACTGGGCTAAGATGAGCCAGTCGTCGAGGTAATTCAGAATGCGGACTCCCATCTGCCTCAGAGGGGAGAGGGCTGCGTCCATGCACTTCATAAAAGTGCGGGGAGCCAGGGACAGTCCGAAGGGCAGGACTGTGTACTGATATGCCACTCCCTCGAAGGCGAATCTCAAGAATCGTCTGTGATGGGGGGGCTACCTGGATGTGAAAGTAAGCATCTTTCAGATCCAGAGAAAAGAACCAGTCCCCTGGGCGTATTTGCGAGAGGATCTGCTTCAGGGTAGTCATTCTGAACGGCCGTTTCATGAGGGCACGGTTCAGGTCTCTGAGATCGAGGATGGGCCGAAGGCCGCCGTCCATTTTGGGGACGAGGAAGTAAAGGCTGTAGAAGCCTAACTCGCTCTGAGCTGGCAGAAGCATCTCTAAAGCTCCTTTTGCCAGTAAATTATTCATCTCGGATCGCAAGACGTGAGCGTTCTTGCTCTGCACTGAGGAGGAGACCATGCTGCGGAACTACAGGGGTCTTCGAGCGAACTGGAGTGAGTAACCTTGTTTTATAATCCCCAGATCCCAGTCTGACACTCCGGGAATGGCTTGCCAGGCCTCGGCCTGTGTGGCAAGGGGTACTGTGACACTCGTGATAACTGGAAGAGGAAATTTGCTCTTTTTTTTGAAGATGTTTGTTTTTTATTTTTCTTGCTATAACAGCGGCTGTTTGTGAGGGCGCTTTTGGAACGGGCCCAGTATTCACAACAGTTTCTAGAACAAACCTACTGCCACCGGCACCCGGACCGAACGGGGTGCTTGAGGGCACAACAGAGGGTGTTTTGGGGGTGGTCTGGCGCTGGTGAGACTTTGCCCCCTCCTCTTCCTGTCCAGCAGATCAGGATGATGCCTGAGGCGCAGGATCCAACGTCAGCTTGGGCCGTGGTCCTTGGCGCTTCGGAAAAGGGTAGCATCTGGCCGAGCGGGAGCGCTGTTGAGGCTCAGTCTTTTGAGTAGGTTGAGCGGGCAGCGGCGCAGGTTTTGCTGGCTGCTGTGCTGGTGTAGGTCTGGGGCGACTGGTGGCCGTTGCAGAGCTGGAGCACTTAGGCAGGAAGTGCCGCATTGCCTGGTATGACTTCTGTACTGCTGTAAAACTCTCTGCAAATCCCTCGACGGTGGGTCCAAACAGCCCCGTAGGGTAGACCGGAGAGTCGAGGAAGGGGACCTTGTCAGCCTCCTTAATCTCAGTGAGGTTTAGCCATAAGTGGCGTTCCAAAATCACTAAGCTGGCCATTGACCTCCCGATGGCCTGTGCTGTAGCCTTCGTAGCTCGTAAAGCCAGGTCTGTTGCACTGCGCAGCACCTTGAAGGCTGCGGGGTCGGGTCTGGACTCGTCCATGACTTGGAGGAGTTTGTCCTGAGTACGCTTGTCCAGCGAGGGCAGACGTTGTTCTGCAGGGCTTGGAGGGGTGAGCGACCTTCGCTTTCCATCCAATTGCAGTGGTTGGGCAGAGGTGTGCAGCCACTGACTCATCGAGAGGATGCAGTTTTACGTAGCCTCTTTCCTCAGCGCCATCCACTGAGGAGAGTGCAGAAGAAGAGGATGTGCGAAGGCGAGCCGAGTAGGGAGCGAGCCACGATTTCGTGAGCTCGTCGTGGACTTCCGGGAAAAACGGGGAGGCTCGTTGACGAGGGGCCTGGCGGCACCCTGGCAGCAACCATTCGTCCAGATGGCTACGAGTGGGCTCCTCCGGTGTAGACCACTCCAGTCCCAGCTCTTCGACCGCTTTAGAGAGGACACGGAAAAGTTCGGTGTCCATCCCTTGCTTGGCGTCGCTGGGATCGGCAGACGGCAAAGGGGCGGGGTTGATAGTAGAGCCCGACATCTCCTCCGCATCTGACGCTATTAGAGACATGCTGTCATCTAATAGCTTGTCCTCCATCACACCGAACGAGACCGTGTCGCTCGCATCAGCCGAGGGACGCTAGTCTGAGTGTTCAGAGAGTACGGGTGAACCCTCTCTGCTTGGCGAGGCACGCGGGATCTGGCCCGGCGTGAGCTCACTCGTAGCCGAGCGCTCAGTCCCCTTGCCCCGCTGTTTTTTCCTCACAGGTCCCTGGGAGGAAGAAAATGGGTGGGCGCGAGAGAGTCGCTCTCTGAAAAGAAAGCGCGCAGAGAGGCTAGACTCATGTTCACGCAGTGTGAACACTCCATCTCGGTCAGAGCGGCTTCTGCGTGAGGCTTGCCCAAACAGTTAAACGCACTCTGAGTGGCTGTCGTCAGCGTGCAGTACAATCCTGCAATTACTTTTTTAGACTCGCCGGATGGCGGCAGGGGACGAGCTGACATCTGCGCCGAACGCTGAAGGCGGATCGTAGAGCGGGCGGGAACAGCAGAGAGGCGCAGAGGAAAAGGCAGAATCTGTCCGCAGCGAGGCGTGTCAATGTCGAGCACTTCAAGTCCCGTAGATCAGCGAAGGGAAGATGGAACCAATGGCCGTGCAGTTACACTGCGTGATTGTAAAGGCTTCAGTCCTCTGAGAAAAAGGAGTTTTTCCCCATAAGCATCTAGCGACGCAGTACGAGTGAAGTATCGAAAGGGAATCAGTCTTTTCTGAACATGTTGACTCCATTCTTTTTTTTAAATCAAGGGGGACCCGCAGTATATTTTTTGACCACCCGCAGGATCCCAACCCAAATGTGTACAGTGCTCTTCCATGGTTTTTATGAGGGGTAATATTTGGGATGTGTTCGTAGGAAAGTTAAGAGTTAACAGTATTAAGAAGTGCTAAATGCTTATATGTATGATGCTTTGTGACATTAAACTGGTGTTAACTTCTTTTAGTTTCTTTACACCCTAGACCTGATGGCACTGAAAGAGGAGAGTCCAGATCTAAATGAAATGGAAGAGAAAAACTTAATGACTGGTGAAGAATCTTTTAGCTACTCACAGATTGATAAAACAGAAACTAGAAACCTTAAAGTCCAGATGAGAATTCAGACTGGAGAGAAGCATTACACCTGTGAACAATGTGGAAAGAGTTTCAGTCTAAAAGACAGCTTTAGAGTCCACTTGCATCTAGCGACGCAGTACGAGTGAAGTATCGAAAGGGAATCAGTCTTTTCTGAACATGTGTTGACTCCATTCTTCTTTTTAAATCAAGGGGGACCCGCAGTATATTTTTTGACCACCCGCAGGATCCCAACCCAAATGTGTACAGTGCTCTTCCATGGTTTTTATGAGGGGTAATATTTGGGATGTGTTCGTAGGAAAGTTAAGAGTTAACAGTATTAAGAAGTGCTAAATGCTTATATGTATGATGCTTTGTGACATTAAACTGGTGTTAACTTCTTTTAGTTTCTTTACACCCTAGACCTGATGGCACTGAAAGAGGAGAGTCCAGATCTAAATGAAATGGAAGAGAAAAACTTAATGACTGGTGAAGAATCTTTTAGCTACTCACAGATTGATAAAACAGAAACTAGAAACCTTAAAGTCCAGATGAGAATTCAGACTGGAGAGAAGCATTACACCTGTGAACAATGTGGAAAGAGTTTCAGTCTAAAAGACAGCTTTAGAGTCCACTTGAAAATCCACACTGGAGTGAAGCCTTACTCCTGCAAACTGTGTGGAAAGAGTTTCTTACTAAAAGGACATCTTAAGACTCACATGCGAGTTCACAATGGAGAGAAGCCTTTCATCTGCTCTCAGTGTGGCAAGAGTTTTAGACAGAAAAAAGATCTTAATACCCACATGACAAATCACACTGGAGAAAAGCTTTACTCCTGCAAACTGTGTGGGAAGAGCTTCAGACGAAAAGACAATCTTAAGAATCACATGCGAGTTCACACTGGAGAGAAGCCGTTCATCTGCTCTCAGTGTGGAAAGAGTTTTAGACAGAAAAGAGATCTTAATACCCACATGACAAATCACACTGGAGAAAAGCCCTACTCCTGCAAACTGTGTGGGAAGAGCTTCAGACGAAAAGAAAATCTTAAGACTCACATGAGAATTCACACTGAACAGAAGCCGTTCATCTGCTCTCATTGTGGCAAGAGTTATAAATGGAAAAGAAATCTTAATGGCCACATGAAAAATCACACTGGAGAAAAGCCTTACTCTTGCAAACTAAGTGGGAAGAGCTTCATGCAAAATGAACATTTTAAGACTCGCATGAGAATTCACACTGGTGGAGATGATCCATTTGTTTGTGATCAGTGTGGAAAGAGTTTCAGATTTAAAGCACACTTTAATAATCATCACATGAGGATTCACTCAGGAGAGGACTGTTTTGTATGTCATCAGTGTGAAAGGAGTTTCACAGACAGGCGTCACCTTGAGAATCATGTAAAAATTCACATCGGGGAGAAGCCTTACATGTGCCATCAATGTGGAAAGACTTTAACAAACAGAGCAAACCTGGAGGATCACATGAGAGTTCACACTGGAGAGAAGCCTTTCACCTGCCAAGAGTGTGGAAAGAGCTTCACGGTTAAAGGAAACCTTAAGACGCACATGAGAATTCACACTGGAGAGAAGCCTTACAAGTGTGTTCAGTGTGACATGAGTTTCCAATATCATATAAGCCTGAAAAATCATTTGCAAACTCATTCTGGAAAGAATTCATTGATTTCCTCAGAGTGACGAGGTTTAGAAAAAGGAGTAATTTCAGCAATCATCTGCGCATTCACTCTGGAGATAGACAGTTTAATTGGGATCAATGAAATAAAATCATCACACTTATACATGCATATGCAAAGTCATGTAAATGTGAGAGCCTGTTTTTGTTCTTTGTTAAAGAGTAGGACAATAGAAATGCATATCCATTTGAAATAAGCAGCTGAATGCGAGCTTCATCTTATTTCCACCTCATGACCAATTCTTTTATTTGTATTACTGTTTTAGTTATATCCTACATCTCTTTATACTTTACCTCTAGTCTTTTTGTTTTCTTTTGACCATGTTTACTGCAGTGAGAACTAGGGCTGGGAAAATAAATTGATGCATCGCGAATTGAGAAATGATTCAGCATTGATTCTGAGATTTTCCGAATGCATCACGATTAGGGATGCACGATATGAAAATTTTTTACCGATAATTAAGTCCTTCTCATAGTCGATACCGATAACCAATAAGTTCATATTTTTATGTTATAATTTTCATATAATCTACAGTTTGTGCACCCAGGAGAATAGAAAATCTAAGAAGCACTGATTAAACTGATATTTTAGTAGCTCTGGCCTAACTATAATAGCAAACTTCAGTCCTGACTCTTCAAATGTGTTTATTTTTTGTGTAAGGCACCACAATACTTAGTAACAGAAAGAGTTTAACAGAACTATGGTTTACCTGCAATTAACAACTTATTAAAAACAAATTTATATTCAAGTATTTCATGCATAACAAAGAAATGCATCTATTCAACCTTTAGTGCATGAGGATGAGGAAGGTATATTGACTTTAAATCATGTTTTTCAAATACATAATAAATAAAATGCATTGACATTTGTCAACCTCGAAAAAAAGAACAACAAAAGTGCATCCTCAAAAGTGCATAGGGCATAGAGATTTCTCTGAAATTATATAGTTTAACATAAAATAAATAATAATAAACTTAAAATGATTTCCAATTTGCACTCCTTGACATGTCTTACCCTCTTCCAAAGTATATATCTTTTCACTTGTCTCTGTTTAATGTCTATTTGCCTTTTCTATTTGTTATGTGAGGGCATTAGCGGGAGATTCTTGATAAACAGAAGCATCTCTGACTTCTCGGAAAGCGGATGAATCTTGGATAAAACAGACTGATTGATTAATTTACCAGCAAGAGTACTTTATCGGATCTAGTTATTGGATTTCATTTATCTATCGGAGCAATAAAAATGACGTCATTTTCACCCATATCGCCCGATAATTTATCTGTCCGATAAATATCGTGCATCCCTAAAAAAAACTTTTAGGTCATAATATATGATGAATTAGACACAATAAAAAACATTTTACACACATTCCATTCAAATGCGGACATTTTTGTTTTTAATTATGTCCAAGGTTGTAACTGAACAGTACTGGATTAAATAAGCAACATGATGATGTCATGTAATAACTATAGTGCACTACTTTCTCATTCTTCAAGGTTTCCCATTCTTTTAATTGTATACATTATGTTGGGCATATATATATATATATATATATATATATATATTAAAATATTTTTAGTCAGAATAGTATTCTGTAACCATTAGACCAACTAGCCTCTTCCATTCTAAACATAGCTTAATTATAATCATAAAACATCTACTGACTTCTGGCTTGCATGAATATAGTGGTCTCCATTGAGGCTTTGTAATAATTTTAATTGAGCCGGCAAAAGGAAGTGAACATGACTTCCCCTTTCACAACATCATGTCCCACAATAGCAGCTTTCAAACGACCCGCTCCTTAATGAAGACTTCTAATGACATGCTAACGGCGCACCATTTTAATTAGGTACCGTATTGACCCGAATATAAGACGATGTTTTTTTTCTTGGAAATACATCTGAAAAAACGCGGTCGTCTTATATTCAGGGTCTAGACTTTGACGTGTCAATAATACACCCACAACAATAGGTGGCGCCAAATACGCATAAAACGAGTGTGCCGTGAAATACGTAATGTAATGCGTGTTGTAAAGATCGCGAGTAAAAACAAAAGAAAAAGAAAAGCTTACAGCTGCATGAGTCGTGACGGTCACGTTAGCCTGATGGGACCAAACTCCCTTTGTGATTTTAAAACGTAAGACAGTACCCAGATTTGAAGACTACAGTAAGATTGAACTTCTACTGTTAATAAGATTTTGGTGGGCTACTATTAGATGGATAGCCTAAATGTCCTAATTCAGATGGGATACCTGTTTTTTTTTTATTTTTTATGGTATATCAAAAAGTATATTTTTTTCAATGTGATTGTTGGTACATTTTACCAGTTTTTACCATACTTTCAAAACAAAAATTAAAATAGGATAAATATGCAATATGAAAATAATTGAAGACAAAATGTGTTTACTGAGAAAAAACAAGATTTGGTTTTTAAAAAGCCTTTTTCCAAATGGTACATCTGGAAAAGGGGGGTCGTCTTATATTCGGGCCAATACGGTAGTTAAGTACCAAACAATGTCATACAGCCAAATGAGCAGTATTTCAGCTCACTCTCACTTTTGGATGATCTTGATTCCGCTTGAAAAAAAAAGAAAAGAAAGGAAGAAATTAAAAATTGATTGATTGATTCAAAATCAGATTGATTTGCTGTAGATGATTTTTTCAGCAAACTTTAAGTAAACGCGAATTAATTAAATCGGTGATGCGTTATGCGCACAAGAGGTTGTGTTTATTTGTAATTAATTTTGTATTAATTAATCATTGTATTTTTTTTTTTATCATTTGAGTTCCTATTCATTTAATGTAGGCTATAGGCTACGGCTGCGTGCGGCTTATCGAGGTATGAATTCCTTTAGGAGCATCTGAACGTAATTGAAGATATTTTTGATGAAATCTGAGAGGTTTCTGTGCCTCAATTAAAAGTCTGTTCTCTGATGGCTCTAAACTTTCATTTAGAGATGATAAAATAAATCCATATGAATGGAGTGCTTAAATCCAAGTCTTGTGGAGAGACACAATGGCTTTATATGATGAACAGATTGAATAAAAGCATAAGTTAATCAGAATGCTACTGTGTCTCTATACAAGCCTTGGATTAATCTGCTCCATTCATATGGATGTATTTTACCATCTCTTTTTGCATGTTATGATGCATTTGTATTTTGAGTGAACAGACTTTCCATGAAGGGACAAAAATCTTTCAGATTTCATTAAAAATAGTTGTGTTTTGAAGGCAAACTACTTTCTTATGAGTTTCAAACAGCATTAGGTGAGTAAATGACGTCAGTCTTCATTTTAGGATGAACTATCCATTTAATGTATTTTTGACACTAACCACACACACATTTTGAGCAGGTTTGGGAACCACTGTTGTAGAGGATGCCATCTAATATCCTTGTAGTACATAACCCTTAAAACTCTGATTACACCTGTAACCGGTTTCTTTTTTTATTGGGAAGCTTTTGCCATGACAACTTGCTTATGGTGACATGATCTACTTTTACATGTCTTTACTTTTGTGTTTTTGCACAAATGTATGTCCCTCCATCACCAGCACTCCGAATACAGCTCCAAGCACTCAAAGTAAGTTGGATTATTGATTACTGTCATGCACCTAGTTTCAAATAAATACACCAAGTAGTTGCCACTAACAACGTACAGTAATATGGGAGTTGTCAGAGCCTGGCAATTTGTGGGACTGCTTTTTATTTCCATTACAACTGTTTGAAAAATCAACAGTGATGCAGTAGGTAGTGTACAATTACACTACACTAGCAGTCCTATTTCTTTATATATATATTAGGGGTGTAACAGTACACAAACTTGACGGTTTGGTACATACCTCGGTTTTGACGTCATGGTTCGGTATGGTTTCGGTACAGGAAAAACCTTTTCTTTTTTTTTTGTATGCAAACATTTAAATTGTTTTTAAATTAACTTCTAAATTATACGATTTCTATTTGCAATATAATATTTGATATATTTGCAATATTATAATTTACAGTCATAACTTGTTTCATAAAATATTTATTTAAACATATACATTTAATAGTTAAAGACATCACTAACAGTTAAAGTAAATATAATGAAGTATAGTCTAATATTTCGTAAAATGCTCTTGGCAACCTTCCAAAACACCTAAGAAAGATAGGGGTCAGAATCCCTGTATTACCAAATTCCACCAAATAGTACCTGCAACAAAAGTTGGCCAATATTGCAGAAAAATAGTATCAACATTTTTTATTTATTTATTTTTAAAGATCACAATTCGGTAGTTTATCGATTCTTTATTATTTTGGTTTTGAGATGTAAATTGCAAACAATAGGACAAATACAATAAAAAATACAAATGAAATAAATAGTGCTTTAATTTTTTTCAGCTACAGTAGGTGTATTTAACAGTACCATTCAAGTTAGAAATTTAATAAATGTAAAACGCTAAATTATACACTGATTCTTATTAAAGCTAGTTAAGTCAAGAGCAGTAAAGTGAATTTTCTCTTGGTCTTTTGTTGTTTGTTGAACATTAAAGGTGCAGATTGAACCAAAACACATTTTTAGCAAAGTTTTATTGAGCAAACTTTTATAGGTGTATTTAACAGTACCATTCAAGTTAGAAATTTAATAAATGTAAAACTGCTTTGAAAAAAAAAAAAATGTTTCTGAAAGTAATTTTCAGATGCAACGGGGGAAAAAACTGGATAAACGCAAACATGAAACTTGTAAATAAAATAATCTGATATATAGCCTATGTTCAATTTAATAACATTAATGGGGTGTTCGTCAAAGATTGCATGCGGTCGGAGATTCCCGTGTTTACAGCTCCGTAAAATAACCTACTGGAAGCTCTGTAGTTTTGCTGTATAGGACTATAGATAAAAATATTAAAATTGCAAACACACAATAATATTTTAAGTTACTTCCATTTCTGAAAAAAAGAATGTAGGCCTAGTAATTGATGCTATAAATACACACGCCTGATTTTTGTTTTAATTATCCATCGTACACAAAAAAAAACAAACAAAAAACATTTGCAATCAAGACTGAAAAAAGCCAGAAGTGAATGTAAACTAGATTTGGCCCAGACTCTGTTGCTATCTGTGAAGCCAAGCATAAGAATAGCCTACTAATGTAAATTTGTTAACCCACAGTAACACATTTTAACAGATTAATCGCATATTTTCATTTGCTGCATGACCTGAACGAAAAATAAATTTTTTTGCTAAGAACGAACCGAAATGAAAACATTTCGCTTTTAATCTGTGTATTTAACAGCCTGTGAGACCTTCCCGGGGCAGTACCCTGCCTCACCAACTAAAATCAGGGCGCCCACTACGGAGATGGCACCAGAGGTGAGGGGGCACAGTGACCGAGGTGGCCGGGCCGGGCCCCCTCAGGCCCCCCCGTGGCGCCGACGCTGCCTGTGTTGCATAGGGCTTGTTCAGCTAGTCTGATCGGCAGCTGACTTGAAGTAGTGCATGTTGGTTAGAAACTTTGTCTGAATTGAGACTGTGGCACTGTGACATGGCATCAAAGTACCACATGAGCGATTCGAGAGCAGTCCGCTGGCTGACTAACAATCATGTGTTTTGTGTTTATCCTGACACCTTCAGTTCCGCTAATGCTCACAGATCTGTATTGTAGCCATAATGTTATGTTTATTAACTTAAAAATGATAAACAAACCATAGACCCCACTTGACATTTCAATAGTATAAGCTTATGTTAAACTTTATTCTAGTGCAAACAGAGGCAGTGCATAAAGTGTTTAATAAAAACGTCTCTGGAACATCTGTGTATTTGACAAATATTGCATTGAATTCACCTTATATGTGATAAAGTATGCAAACATCAGATGTGTGTTTGTATTATACTGCACATGCGTAAATCTGGTCATGTTCATTAGGCTGCTGCTACTTTGTGTCGTTAAAGGTTCTGTAAGCAGTTTCTAAGAGACACTGTTGATATTTGAAATCACCACACACAAAAAAAACCCTACTGAAAAGATCACACCCCTATCTATATAATTCAGATAATTTGTACTAGAATAAAGTTTAAATTGGTAATACAGAGAAGAGCTGACTGTGTATGCAAAACCTGTGTCTAGAGGACAGTTTAAGTGCAATAAGATGTGAATACACAGAACTATTTACTGTTTGACAGGGTTTGCACACTTTTAAAAGCTCATGTCAGAACAGTGTGGGAATAAAACGCTTCACTTGTGCATCTTTAAAATGCAGGCGAATAATAAACTTCAACATTGCACACTACTAAATGTGAATAATATCATGTTGTAGAGTATGCTATGACGGAGGTGCCAGAAGTGCAACTGATAGAATGTCCAATACTACAATATTTCTTCAGAAGCAGCTTTTGTATTCAGACTTTTTAATCTTCCGTGATATAAAACTGTGATATCGCACACCCCTACCCACATCTCTTTGTGAGTTCTTGTGGTCAACATGGACCATAGGACGATTGCTCAGATGTACTTTGTATATTTCAGATGACTCTTGCACACCAGCATATGTGAGGGCCATCTTTATGAGACTGGACAAGATCGACATGTCTCTGGAGAACATTCAGTCCATTTTAACCAAAGACATGATGTCTGGTGACCCTGAAATCGAAGAGCTCTGCAGGCCATTACAGACTCCGGCACAACTTCAAGAAGCTTCTGACAAGCTAAAGGACAGAAACAAAGTGACATTGTTGTGTATTCCCAGCTAACATTTTTTTGTTCTAAGAAGGTTTTCCAAACATTCTGTTTTGGTTGTGAGAACGTTACAATGTCCAGTTAAAGAAAAATAGGAACCAATGCCCTTTGGGCCAATTACAGTTTGAAGGGTCGAAAGGGGACCTGGCTATATACCCCACCATAATCCGTAAGTCGGAGTACAGTGGTCTCCATTGAGATATTCTGCTCAAATGAAAGTGTCACACTGCCAGTTTATTTACTGCATTGTGTTTTAGGCCATTATGCTTCGGCACAGTATCTGTCAAACGAATTCAAACTAAAAGCACGTATGTTATATATATATACTGTACATACATACGTGTGTGTGTCCTTATTTATTTATACGTTTTTTAATACATTACTTTTCATAATAATAATAATCCTATAACTAATTCTGATTGTAATTAATATTATTGTCTGTGCAGGGGCATAATGAAGGACACTTCCTGGATGTCCCTTCTGGCTCTGATTAAACACGGAAATGTTAAAGTTTACACTTTTCCAAGAAGTTTAGTTTAGTTGTTTCCAAGTTTCCATTTTAACCAAAGACATGATGTCTGGTGACCCTGAAATCGAAGAGCTCTGCAGGCCATTACAGACTCCGGCACAACTTCAAGAAGCTTCTGACAAGCTAAAGGACTCTGCTCACAGAAACAAAGTGACATTGTTGTGTATTCCCAGCTAACATTTTTTTGTTCTAAGAAGGTTTTCCAAACATTCTGTTTTGGTTGTGAGAACGTTACAATGTCCAGTTAAAGAAAAATAGGAACCAATGCCCTTTGGGCCAATTACAGTTTGAAGGGTCGAAAGGGGACCTGGCTATATACCCCACCATAATTCGTAAGTCGGAGTACAGTGGTCTCCATTGAGATATTCTGCTCAAATGAAAGTGTCACACTGCCAGTTTATTTACTGCATTGTGTTTTAGGCCATTATGCTTCGGCACAGTATCTGTCAAACGAATTCAAACTAAAAGCACGTATGTTTGCACTGCGTGTCTCAAAGCGTCGTTCATGCAATCATGTTAAAGTTTACACTTTTCCAAGAAATTTAGTTTAGTTGTTTCCAAGTTTCCAAGAAGTTTTATTTTATTTGTGTAGTTTCTAAAGGTATTGTGTAATGTTAAAAATGTTTAAATATGTTTAAAACTGTTTGTTGTGTTTCTTGAGCAGGCCACTATATTCATGTTATTCATTTAAATATTTTCTTATTTTTTGGGTGTGTGGGGGGCTTTATAGGATTGTTAGTGCATGATGTTCCAAAAATATTACAGCTGAAACATTTTGGGAACTTAAAACTACCAGCTGAAAACTTTAGTAGAATGTTAAAGAATAATGTTCTAACGTTTTCACTAAACATTTTTAAAATGCTGTTAGAAAATGTTATCCTATCTTTAAAGAGAACATTCTGAGAATAAAAATAAAACCCGTTAAAAACTTTGTTAGAACATTAGCAATGTTATCACTACACATTTTTAGAATGTTAATTGCACTTAAAGGGATCTGCTAAGTGACTTCGCTAAATTTGCATCCTGATCCCTCCCCTAAACCTTCAGTAGATTACGGTAAATTGGTTAGAAAATGCCTGTTGTGGTTTAAAATCATCTGATTGTGAGCATCAAATAGGCCTAGTTCAGATAGATATAAGACAGGAGAGTGAGTGCATGTGTTGACATTTATTCTTCTGACACTTCCTGAAAAGCAGTTTCACTTCCTATACAGAAGTCAAAGGCATTCAACACAACAGTTCGGTGGGGGAAATACATCTACGAAAATAATTTGCAGTGAGTGTTTAATTTTTCTTTAGTTGTTTTCATGCACGAGTGTCATTTAATGATGTGTCATTGGTCACTTTGTTTTTCTGAGACTTTAATGCTGTGCTGAAGTCATTTTGATTATTTTATTTAACCTCTTAACTGTCAAAGATCGGCGACGGCCTCAGATTACTGTTGTTTTACTTCAACAGCACGTTAAACATCACACTCTGGACAAACTGTGCATCAGTAGAAAGATTAAAGACTCTAGCTTCGATATTTGACCACTGTTTTGATAAATTACTAAACTACTGTCACTGCAACAATGTTTTATGTCAGGAGTGAAAAATAATAAATCCGTATGCAGCGCTGCATCTGTGTGTTATACTCTTCCGTGGTCATAGTATGAGTCAGAGAAAGCCGATTTGCTGGTGAAATGTCAATCATATTGCGCATCACATCCCGCCCCGTCTCATCCTGTGATGCACTTCCCATGCTCTTCCGCATTCATTTCTGACCGTAACAAACCCCTGTCTCGATAGTATCGTGGTCACATGACGATCTGAAACAATAGGTCTTCCAGGAAAAAGTGTAGTTTTTAAAATATATTTAAACTTCTTATTCTAATATGAAAGGTGTTTAGAGTTGTGTTTTGGGTCATTATGCTTTGGCACAGTATCTGTGAAACGAACTCAAACCGAAAGCACAATATGCTTCATCAAGTCTGTTTTCGCTGCAGGTTTCAAAGTGAAGCGCACACTTGGTTCAGACGATCAGCTCGTGATCCGGTGTTTTCTGCGTCTCAGAACGACTCGTTCACACTGAATGAATGCAGTCAACTCCTTTATTTCACGTGCTGTGAGTTTAGCGCACGTTTGGGAACGCAGCAGACACCAGTTAGGCTTTATTTTCACGGCAGATGATGACAGCGTTTCACTAGATTTGTAGTGAGACGTGTTTCTGTAATCCTGTTTTCACTGAAGCTGGAGTTTTCCTTCTAAATAAAAGCTTAAAGTGCAGTTTATGAATCGCTGACAGCTAGCGGTTTAAATGCAGTCCAGATTCACAATATCTCTTTCAAGTGTAGAAATTAGGAAAGAAGTATTGTAATTTCCCTGCTGTAGTGTAAATATTCATTTTCATTTATTTTACAGTGCAATTGTTTTACAATATGTGGCTATTACTGATATTGTTGCTATTATTATTATTTAAATGCAGTCCAAATTCAAAATATCTCTTTCAAGTGTAGAAATTAGGAAAGAAGTATTGTATTTTTCCTAATGTAGTGTAAAGCAAAAATAATAAACCTATGAAATATTCATTTTCATTTATTTTACAGTGCAATTGTTTTTCAGCTTTTTTATTACTATTTACTTATTGATGTTACTCTTACTTAATCTGGACAAACTGTGCATCAGTAGAAATATTAAAGACTCTAGCTTCGATATTTGACCACTGTTTTGATAAATTACTAAACTACTGTCACTGCAACAATGTTTTATGTCAGGAGTGAAAAATAATAAATCCGTATGCAGCGCTGCATCTGTGTGTTATACTCTTCCGTGGTCATAGTATGAGTCAGAGAAAGCCGATTTGCTGGTGAAATGTCAATCATATTGCGCATCACATCCCGCCCCGTCTCATCCTGTGATGCACTTCCCATGCTCTTCCGCATTCATTTCTGACCGTAACAAACCCAGATAAACACTTTTACATAGGGTTGGGTACCGAAACCCAGTGTACCTAGTAACCGGTATGTACTAGAACCGATTCATAACGCAGATTTCGGTGCCACTTACATGCTAGAGCAATCAATTGAAATATTTGTTCTCTGGTTCTCCGAAACGGACGTAAGGATCACCAGCACCGCACGTGAAAAATTATTTCCCTACTGAGAAAATTCACAAACTCAAGTCGGAAATATCTAAGAATACAAATCCAACACATCTTTGTAGTAACGAGAGTGTCCATGTTGTTTTCACATTCCGACTTAAAAGCACAACTCGGGAAATGAGAGCATC
>NW_015558556.1:104166-104765 GCF_001515605.1 Sinocyclocheilus anshuiensis | reverse complement strand
TATTCATTTTCATTTATTTTACAGTGCAATTGTTTTACAATATATGGCTATTACTGTCATTGTTGTCATTGTTGTTATTATTATTATATTCTAACTTGTTTGGCTTATTAAAACAGCAGTGTGAGTGTAATTTACACTGAGACAGTAGATCACAAATAAAAAGAGGGTTGCGTCCGCTTTAAAGTTCAGCTACAAGTCAATTCCCTGACTTTTTTCTGACTAAGGAGCGCGTGAATGCAATAATTACACTTGCTCTGATGGCAGCAGGTAGACACCGTTAGCTAGCTAAGCTAAACATTCTTAAATTAAGAGTTTCTAAACCTGTTGTCCAACAAAAGAGAACACTATAACGTTTTTACTCCACAACTGTTCTTCTTGTCACAGAATGAGGCAGAAAATATCTTCTATACTGTAAAAAGCATATGGTAAAAAGGCTATGTCGATTAGCAATGGATTATATAGGGTGACCATACGTGCCATTTTCCCAGGACGCGTCCTGGCCAGGATTTGTTTTGGCTTTGTTTTCCTGTTTGCTGAAGGTAATGATCGAAAAGTAGTTTGACTAATAACATGCAAGCATTGTACATAATGGACCAATG
>NW_015558556.1:99625-102910 GCF_001515605.1 Sinocyclocheilus anshuiensis | reverse complement strand
TTAAATAACTGTAATTACAGATTTAGGTTAAATAAAGATGTCAGTCTTTATTTTTCTTCTTTTTAGGGCAGCAGTTGCTCTAGCAGCAAATCAGCCATCCACATCAAAAGCTGCAGGACAGCCCACATTTCAGAAACAAATCAAAGAAAAAATAAACAAATTCTACTGTTCCAAATATTCTGTATGTTGCTCAGAATATATTGTGTTCAGGTTTTTTTTTTTTTTTAACCCAGACATTTAAAATTAACACATTTTAGAGCTGTAACAACAGTACCGTGATACTGTGAAACCGTGATATTTTTGCTTAAGGTTATCATACCGTCAAAATCTCATACTGACCGCTGACAGCTGACAGCTAGCGGTTTAAATGCAGTCCAAATTCAAAATATCTCTTTCAAGTGTAGAAATTAAGTATTGTATGTTGTCATTGTTGTTATTATTATTATATTCTAACTTGTTTGGCTTATTAAAACAGCAGTGTGAGTGTAATTTACACTGAGACAGTAGATCACAAATAAAAAGAGGGTTGCGTCCGCTTTAAAGTTCAGCTACAAGTCAATTCCCTGACTTTTTTCTGACTAAAGTTTTCTTAGTTAAGAACATGGGTTGCAGCTCTTCATTTTGAACTCTCAAAGTGCATTAGACAGAATAATTTTACATTAAAATGTACAAAATGTTTTATCCAATTCTTCATTTGTCTTTAAAAAAAATATATCACAGTAAATATTGTATCGTGGTCTTTATATCGTGATATCGCCCTCTGGCGTCCAGTATGAATGAAACAGACATTACATGTGTTCATAGCGCTCAATAATGGCCATTCCATCCTATTTTGAATAATTTTTTTTCTTTTTTTTTTTAAGTATCAGTTCAGGCACCGGTACCATTTTAAAAGTATCGATTTGGCACCGGTATCGTAAAAAACCCAAACGATACCCAACCCTACTTTTACACACAAAGAATAAAAATAATAAACACACGATTACAATAGTATATGGTTTGTATGTGATTTTCTTGAGATTTAGGGTATTTTCAAAACAATAAAGAATGTGTACATCTGAAATGCTAATTTGTGCCACGATACAAAAGGCTATAAATAGCATATTTTAACAACAGTAAACGACCAAATTCCACATGTAATTGTAAAAGGAAGTTATTAAAAACACTCAATGGTGGTTTAAAGTGAGTTTTGAGTAAAAGTGTACTAATTTCAAAACAATAAAGAATGTGTACATCTGAAATGCTAATTTGTGCCACGATACAAAAGGCTATAAATAGCATATTTTAACAACAGTAAACAACCAAACACTCGATGATGGTTTAAAGTGAGTTGAGTAAAAGTGTACTAATAATCTCATAATTGTCTTATGTAGCTTGATGCTAATGTTAGCTCTAATGCAGCTGCAGAACAGGTGCAGTTCTTCTTCATAATGTATTTTGTCATAATAATTAACGTAAGGTCGTAATAAAATGTTTTGTATTCTTTTAGAAATACTTTTGATAATAGTTGGGTAAATGTATACTGGGATTGAAGCAATGTGGCTTGGTAAACCTTGTAATGCTAGAATAAAGGCTACTAATGGCTGAATAAAACAAAAGAATAATGAGGATTATGTATCATACCTGGTGGAGGTGTGAAAGGTTCGTCGAGTGAGAACAATAGCATCACGAATGGGGCAGTTTGCCGAGCCAGTCATGAGGCAACAGCATGCAGGAGAGCTTACAGGGGCCATAAATCAATTTTATTAGCCTTCTCTAAAAACACACATGACATTGTCTTACAAAATGTTTCATAAAATTCACAGTTTTAGAGATTATGTCCTGAAATTTGAAATGAAGCATTAGTAGACTTGTGGCTTTAGCTGCATTGTGTTTCTAAAAGCATTTACCACAGCAACATATTTTTTTATACATTTAAAATAATATGTTTTTAATATTTTTGTTTTTATGTTTGAGCTTATATATCTCTATTATCATAACAGTCTGAGTAATTCTGATTCTTGAACATTAAACTTTGAAGTGTCAGCTTTGTGAACATATGTTGATTATGTATCTAGTCAGAAAGACTGATGAGCAGCAGCCTTTTTATTTTGGGTATGTCATTATGTCATGCATGACAGCAACGGGGTTAAACAGATAAAATGTGTCTTTTTAAGTTAATACGGAAAGCTGCACATTCAGATATTGTTGTCATAGATGTTATTCTCATTTTACTGTGTTTTAAAGTCAGAGTCAACTTTATTGTAATTTTACCAAATCTTTAAATATATAAATATGTATATAAATGAGGTGGAATAACATTATTGTTATGTCTTTGGTTGGTAGGTCAGCCTTAGGTTATGTAATGCGCTATTGGTTACACTTTAGTGTAGGGACCAATTCTCACTATTAACTAGTTGATTATTAGCATGCCTATTATTAACATATTGGCTGTTTATTAGTAAATATAAAGCACATATTCTGCATGGCCATATTCTACATCCCTAATCCTACCCAATTCTTAAACTTAACAACTACCTTACTAACCAGGGCTCCAGACAAACAAATAAATAAATAAATAAAGGAGCCATTGGCTCCTATAAGAAATGAAATTAGGTGCCAAATTATTTTTAATTAGTTTTAACGCTGTTACATTTCAGTCATAGTCGTGTTGATGTCTCATTTTTCTTGTCTTTATTATCATTTTAAATCCTGGGAACTATGGTTCATTTAAAGTGGGAACTAAATGTTGTTTCCAACTTGAGACCTTTATACAGTCACAAAGAGTTATTACACAGTTATGGTCCATGATATTGGCACAGATTCTATGTCAGCATCACTGGGGCGACTGAGTGTAGTTTGGGCTCCTCCTCAATGCATTCTATAAATGTTGTCATATGTCTTGACATTAGAGGTCTACACGGGTCCAAAAATTTGATAGCCTCGTGGTTAGTGCGTCGACATATAGCGCAACTGCACTCACAGTGACCCGAGTTCGACTCCCGCCTCAAGTTCCTTTGCTGCTCAACCCCAGTACTTTCCTGTCATCTCTCCACTGTCCTCTCAAAATAAAAGGCACAAAAGCCCATAAATATAACTTTAAAAAACAAATAACAAAAAACAGAACACAGCATATAGACTAAAGATTAGGGTTAGGGTGTTAGACTGTTCAGACGTTACATGCAGTTGGGCTGTTTTGCAGGAAGAAACTGTTTTTGAATCTGGATGTTCTGGTCTGAATGCTTCTCAGCCTCTTTCCAGATGGGAGGGGCTTTAACTAGTTTTGGAAAGGGGGGGGGGGGGGGG
>NW_015558556.1:80457-99546 GCF_001515605.1 Sinocyclocheilus anshuiensis | reverse complement strand
CATTCCTGATGTCAGATGCTGAGCAGTTTCCATAGCAGATGATGAAACAGCTGGTTAGTACACTCTTAATGACGCATCTCTAGAAAGCAGTAAGGATATAGGGGTCATACCTGCTCATGCTCATTATTATTCTCAGACATGATTAGTATTTCTTATCATGCACTCTAAACTCTTTGAGGCAGAAACTATCACTCAGCAGCTTCATACCAGACCGTTTTGATGTAGAACCATAGCATTAATGCTGCCTTCACGTGCTGTCAAATTTATCATAAATACGAGTTTCCTAGTCAGAAATTGAACGACCTCTATAATGCTGTTCATGTCCAATTTCCAACTAGAAAGCTCGTATTTATGATAATTCCAATAGCATGTGAAGGCAGCATAATTTTCCAACAAACGTATTGCAGTCACAGATTAAAAAAAAGCGTGACTCAAAAAATTAAAAACACAATTTAAAAAAAGTTAAAGTGACCCGAGGCCAAGTATTGTGTAATTGTGTGTCACCCATCCATGTGCACACACACAGCAGTGAGTAGTGAACTGACACACCCAGAGCAGTGGGCAGCCATTTCTGCTGCAGCGCCTGGGGAGCAGTTGGGGGTTTGGTGCCTCAGTCGTGGTATCGAAGGAGGAAGAAGGCTCTGGTCATTCACTCCCCCCACCTACAATCCCTGCTGGTACAGAGACTCGAACCCGTGACCTTTGGGTTACAAATCCGTCTCTCTAACCATTAGGTCACGATGGGCCCTGTAAATCAAAAGCGTGAATCAAAACCTAAAAGACATTTAAACCTATATTTAAAACTATATCATGTTGTCTTTGGTTATATTACTGTATTGTTCTAAATATAAGCTGACCCCCTTTTTCAAGATTTTACCTTTTGGAAAAAGGCTTTCTGAAGACCAAATCTTGTCTTGTGATGACCTAATTACATCCTTGACCCAGTTAAGTCATTTTCTTGGTAAGTTCATAACTTACCAACATAACTAAGATGCTTGCATTCTCATGCTTTCTTTTGAGCTTTATTTATTTGATATACAGCATGCATCTCCGCAAAAGAGTGCGTGCAATGAGCACACTATAATGGCTGACAGAAGAAGAAAGTTTGTTTTTCTGAAGTGAAGGAGACTTTCATTGTTCTACTAACGTTAGAATAATGACACTGACATACAGCCTGACAACATCTTCTCTGGCACTCTTAAACTCCATCTGACAGATGTGTCAACAGCTTTCATGCACATCTTTCAAAATAAAAGTCTTGCATCAGAAAAAAATAGAATGCTTCTTTTTGTTTCTCAGACTGCACACTCCAGGACTCACTCAAAACCATCTTGCGACCCACTTTTAGGTCACGACCCACCAGTTGAGAAACACTGAGCGAGGTAGCATAACACAGTAGCACAATAATAATGGGTCGCTTCAGTCCTGGGGGGCACACTTGTATTACATGTATTTGGTGCCACCTATTGTTGCAGGTGTATTATTGACTAGACCCTGTGTCGACCCCATTTTTATCAGATGTATTACCAAGAAAAATAAATTATTAAATTCAGAACAGTACAGTACTCTTTTTTTTGTGCTGTCAGACATTTTCTGCTCATTTTCAGTTTCTGTACGCTTATGCTATTTTTCCATTCACCCCCACATTCATTGCTTGCTTTTCCAAATGTAGCAATTAGAGATTCATGTAAATCAGGGCAGGCTTAAGAGTCATCATTGGTCCACTAGTTCTAGATTTACAGCTTCTCCTCTAGACAATCAATTAAAGAGGGGAGTTGACATCATTCCAATGGTATTGAAAAGTATATTTACATTAATATTTTTCAAGGTATCGTATCGAAGTTAGAAATTCCTGTATTGTGATGTCACTATTTGTTAGCTTGCTGCTTCTTCAATTTCTGTATTTTGAACAAGAGAATAAGAAGCCTACCTCACTGCAGCATTTTTCATGCACAACAGTTTAACTAAGAGTAAGATATGCCAGTCACACCCCAAGGAGTGGCTTCTAGATGCTCCTAAACAAACACATACTCTAGGAGGGCTGTGGAACAGAGGTGGATCAGGGAGAGGGACTGGGGCCACCGATTAGTTGGCATGGAAAATAGCAATGGTTGCCAAACAAAGCAGCAAGACAAAAACAGGAACTAAACAAAAGAACTGTAAACAGAAACAATGGTAACTAAAAACAATTCAATCCTTAAACATGAAACAGGTGAACACAGGCTGGGATCATGACAGTTTGTTATATTTCAGTTTGACCAGTGTTTGTTTTCTCCTAGACAGAACATTTCTACCTCTTTTAAGATTAAATACCGGTAATAATTTTTAAACATTTTATTTTAATAAATCTGCTCAGATAATGATGAAATCCTAGTTCCCCATTTCCAGCACATTTAATTCCACTACTTATCAGTATATTGAGTCAAGTCATCTTTATTTATAAAGCGCTTTATCCAATACAAATTGTGTCAAAGCAGCTTTACAGTGTTAAACAGGAAAACAGTGTGTCGATAATGCAGGAGGACAATAGTAAACACTCAATTTTTCAGTTAAAGTCAGTTCATCATTGATTCAGTGATGTCATCGTATATCTGCAACTAATCATATCCGCATATCCACAAAACTAATAGAAAATAACCAAAACAATCCAAGGTTTTTATTTAGAAGAGTGGCTAGATTAACAAATAACCAGACGTCTCCCGATCTAAATATTCCCTCACAGTTTCATAGTAATGACTTTATGAATTTCTTCACTGATAAAATAGATAGCATTAGAAATACAATAACAAATATAGGATCTACATCGTCTTGTAATACAGTTTCATTCGTCGCACCCAAAGAAAAACTGCAGTGCTTTACAACTATAGGACAGGAAGAGCTAAATAAACGTATCACTGCATCTAAGCCAACAACATGTTTATTAGATCCTGTACCCACTAAATTACTGAAAGAGTTGTTACCTGTAGCAGAAGAACCGCTTCTCAATATTATTAACTCGTCGTTGTCTTTAGGTCACGTCCCAAAACCATTCAGGCTGGTGGTTATTAAGCCTCGTATTAAGAAACCACAACTAGATCCTAGTGAACTGGCAAATTACAGACCCATCTCAAATCTTTTGTTTATGTCTAAAATTTGAGAAAAAGTTGTGTCTGCTCAATTGTGCTCCTTCCTGCAAAAAAAGATCTCTATGAAGAATTTCAGTCAGGTTTCAGGCCCCACCATAGCACAGAAACTGCACTTGTTAAAATTACAAATGTTTGATGCAAGAAGCTAGTTTTACTTGATCTTAGTGCTGCATTTGACACTATAGATCATGACATACTCATGCAAACACTATATGAATGCAAAGCTATACAGGTATTCAAGGGAAGGCTTTAAGATGGTTTAGATCTTACCTGTCCGATCGTTATCACTTTGTCTATTTAAATGGGGAATCATCTCAATTATCGGCAGTAAAGTATGGAGTGCCACAAGGATCTCTCCTAGGCCCTCTGCTATTTTCAATATACATGTTACCCCTTGGTAATATTATTAGAAAATACGGGATTAGTTTCCACTGTTATGCCGATGATACAGCTACAGGTAGTCCAAAATGCAGTGGCTAGAGTCCTTACCAGGTCAAGAAAATATTATCATATTACCCCAATTTTACAGTCTCTGCACTGGCTACCTATTAAGTTCTGCATCAGTTACAAAATATTACTACTTATTTATAAGACCCTTAACGGTCTAGCTCCTGCGTATTTGAGGCACACTCTCTCTGTTTAAATCTAGATTAAAGACACATCTTTTTAGCCAAGCATTCATATAATGTATCTCATAACATTGTACTTCAGCTATATCTGATCAAATGCACATTTTCATTTTTTTGCTTGGGTTGAACACATCATCTTTGCTTGGTTGGAACAGTAGCTACGCTAATTTCCTCTCTATTTGCTTCTCTGTTTCTGCCACGGAACTTGCATCCCGAGGTAACTAGGAATTGAGTTTAATCGCAACATATAATCATTGCAGTTAATAGTGTTCACCGTCCGTTTGATTACATGTAATTTGTAACTAACTGCATGATTCTTACTGTACATTTCTGCCATAGTCACCACTAATAACCTACTCCTAAATATAATGTAGAAACTTAAAATTTTCTGTAAAGCTGCTTTGCAACGATTTGTTTCATGAAAAGCACTATACAAATAAGCTTGCACTGAATTGAATTGAATTGAAAGGCAACAGTGGCAAGGAACCAAAACTCCATCTGTGACAGAAATTAAGAAAAAAAAAACCTTGGGAGAAAGCAAGCTCGGTCGGGGGGACAGTTCTCCTCTGGCCAGATGAAACCAGCATGACATGGTTTAATTCAAGGCTGCAACACAGGTCAGATTAAACAGAGGTCTCATCTGGTTCCCATGGTCTTGTGCCAATGGTCGTTGAGGTGATGAGGTCTTCGCAGAGGATCTGTCTCTGGGGCTCATCTAGTTGACATGGTCTCACTGACATTCAGGGCTGTAGAGGTTGTCTCTAGGTGCTGATCCACCATCTGG
Source organism: Sinocyclocheilus anshuiensis (assembly GCF_001515605.1). Lineage (NCBI taxonomy): Eukaryota > Metazoa > Chordata > Actinopteri > Cypriniformes > Cyprinidae > Sinocyclocheilus > Sinocyclocheilus anshuiensis. The sequence goes on along the minus strand of NW_015558556.1, from coordinate 95,008 downwards.
ACTGGATCTGGATGACTGCAGTGACCATCCATGCCACATCCATTCCCTCTAGCCCCTTAGTCCGCTCCAGTGTTGACTCCAGTTCCTGAGTCTGCTCCAGCCCCCGAGTCCACTCCATATACCCGCGTGGCCGAAGAGGCCATCCTGATTCCCTGTCCTTCTGACTTATGCATCTCAGCCAAGGAGGCCATCAGTATCTCCTGTGTTCCAAGTTCCCTCTACACAACCGCAATGATATCCTGTGCTACTTACTCAGTGGTCATGCCACCTCCCTGGCTCCCTGAGTTACAGGTGCTGCCCTGGAGACACCCTAGTCTTCCGACACTGACTTGCTTACCTTCCCAGTACCAGCCATGTGTCCAGGGCACCAACCCTCCCTCCCTCCTCAGTGGTACTCTTCTTAGTGCGAGGACACACCTTCTGGGAGGGGGGAATGCTGTCCTGATCTCTGGTCTGTTGCTCAGTCACATCTGCACTACAGTTCCAATCATGATCCTTGAACCACACCTGACACCATTCACCTCATTACTTAGACACACAGCTCGGATACCCTGGTTGTCTGGTCTCGTTTAGAATTAAGACTGTATTCTCCAGAGTTCCTGTCGTATCTCCAGTGTTACTCCTAAGTTCCTGTCTCCAACATTTTCCTCCTGTGAAATTCAGCAGAAACTGCTTAAAACACAATCTGCATATTTTTTAAATGCTTAGATGTCACTACCTACACCTCATAGCCACTGGCTACCATTCATGTTTTTCGCTTGATAATTGCATAAAGTGAAGCATTTGTACTTAACACATGTCCCCACTTTAAAGGAAAGGAATGCAGGATTATGATTGCTTTGTCTTGATTATCACATTTTCATAATTGTTGGAAGCCAAAATTGAAATTGAAAATAAAAATTAATTTATCACAGCCTTATTGAGATTTTTTTTCTTGTCCAGCAGCTGTGAATCGGTGAATGACGATGTTGTCTGTTAAAGAGCTGCTTGTGGACTCACTGAAGGAACTGGTAGAAGCTGATCTGAAGGAGTTTCAGTGGCGCTTGAAGAATGATCGGAAGGATATATCAAATTATGAAATGGAAAATGCAGATAGGTTAAAAACAGTGGATAAGATGGTGACATGTTTTGGATCAGAAGAGGCTGTGAAGATCATGGTGGAAATCCTGAGAAAGATGAAGCAGAATGATCTTGCTGAGCAGCTGGAGAACAAACACAACCAAGGTAACATTTAATTCCCTGTAATTGTGACGTAATTGTTCACAAGTGTGATGTTTTGACATAAACTTTCCCCTTTTCTCTGCTGATGTTTGTGTGTCTCAGTGAGTGATCTTCTTTCTCTCACTCTCACAGCTCAGGCTGAGGGCAATATGAAGACATCTGCCCCTGTTGGAGCTGATTTAAAACAGAGCTGGGGTAAATAATATTCACTGTATGTTTAAAATACATTTGTCAAATCTGTTTAATGCTTTTCTCCTAATCTAATTTAAGTTGCTATTATTATTATTATTATTATTACAGAGCTTCAAAACTTCTTGGAAACTCACAAAACCAACATGAAGGAGAAAGCAGAACATATTTTTGAGGGCAACAAAGAAAATGAAGCACATCTCAAGGCTGTTTACACAGAACTGTTCATCACAGAGGGAGATATGAAAGATGTCAATCAGGAACATGAGATTCTGAAGATTGATGATGCTTTCAAGAACAAAAAAACACAGTACATACAAATCAAATGCAATTATATATTTACTGAACTGAGGAAAAAACATTTTAAAAAGACTGTTCTGACTAAGGGCATCGCTGGCATTGGAAAAACTGTCTCTGTGCACAAATTCATCCTGGACTGGGCAGAAGGAAAAGCCAATCAGGATATAGACTGTGTGTTGCTGCTTCCATTCCGAGAGATTAACTTAATGACAAATGAAGATTTCAGTCTCCACGAGCTTCTGCTGGAATTTTATCCTGAACTGAAGGACCTGGAGAAATCAAAATTATATACGAAATGCAGTCTAGCATTTATTTTTGATGGACTTGATGAGAGTCGCCTGCCTTTGAATTTTAAAAGTAGATCAATAAACATTGCTGAGAAAAGATCATCTGTAGATGTGCTGTTCACAAGTCTGGTCAAAGGGAATCTGCTTCCATCAGCTCTGGTCTGGGTGACCTCACGACCAGCAGCAGCCAATCAGATCCCTCCTCGCTATGTAGGTTTGTTCACAGAAGTGCGAGGATTCACTGAACAACAAAAAGAGGAGTACTTTAGAAAGACAATCAAAGATGAAACTGTAGCCTCCAGAATCATCTCACACATTAAGATGTCTCATAGTCTCTACATCATGTGCCACATCCCTGTGTTCTGCTGGATCACAGCCACAGTATTTCTGGATATTCTCATTGGAACCAATGCAGAGAGCATCAGCACAACACTCACGGAAATGTACATCCACTTCCTGCTGATACAGATGAACATTAAGAACCAGAAGTATGATGAACAAGAAGAAAGAGAATGTACAAAGCTATTAGATTCAAATAGAGAAATGATTTTGAATTTGGCCAAGCTAGCATTTGAACAGCTGAAACAGGAAAATGTTGTGTTTTATGAGAAAGATCTGAAAGCATGTGGAATTAATGTGAGTGAAAGTACTGAGTTCACAGGAATGATCGCTGAGATCTTTAAGAGGGAACATGGACTTCATGAAGCAAAGGTCTTCTGCTTTGTGCATCTAAGTGTTCAAGAGTTTCTTGCTGCTGTGCATGTGTTCCTCTGCTACCTGAAGAAGAAAATAGAGGAGCTTTGTTTTTTCTTTGACGAGCCAGAAGAAAATGTCACATTGCAGAAGCTACTGCAGAAGGCTGTTAACAAAGCCATGGAGAGTCAGAGAGGACATCTGGACTTGTTCCTGCGGTTTCTAATGGGCATCTCACTAGAATCTAGTCAAAACTTGCTCCAAGGCCTGCTCACACACACTGAAGACACCACAGAGAGCATCAGACAAACAACCGAATACATTAAACAAGTACAAAACAAGAATATCTCAGATGAAGCTTCAGTCAACCTGTTCTACTGCTTACTAGAGCTCAAGGATCAATCATTATATCAGCAAATACAAAGACACCTCAGTTCAGATGAACATCCAGGACTTTCATCTTCAATGTGCACAGTGCTGACCTATGTATTGCTGATATCAGAGATGGTCCTGGATGAGTTCAACCCAAAGAGGTTTACATCATCATCTTCAGATTACAAGAGACTCATTCCAGCTGTGAGATGCTGCAGAAAAGCCCTGTGAGTTTCACTGATCACTGTATTAATCACAGGTTTTACTCTATATCACCAAATAATTAAAGGTAAAAACACTGTGTGAAATATCTTGCTGACCTGCTTATAGAGGGTACGATGTATTACTGCAGAAACACTGAACATCAGAAAATAATCTGAGCAAACATTGTGTTTTGGCAGATTTGACAGCTGTGGTCTTAATGAAACATGCTGTGAAACAGTATCTTCAGCTCTCCAATCATCAAACTCTCATCTGAGAGAGCTGAACCTGAGTAATAATCACCTGCAAGATTCAGGAGTGAAGCTGCTGTGTGCTGGAGTGAAGAGTCCAAACTGTCAACTGAACATACTGAGGTTTGGCTTTCACATTCACTCATTCTCTGTATTCAAACATGTGCATGAACATGTGTTTTATAACTATATCTAGCAGATATTTCCCCCTATCTATATTGTAATATGAATGTATCAGTGATGTTTTATCAAGGCAGGCAATGCTTATGCAAATAAAAAAACTAATGAGAAAACATCTCGGGTTACGACTGTAACCCTTGTTCCCCGAGAAAGGGAACAAGACACTGCGTCGGTAACGACACTTTGGGGAACCCCCTCAGCGTAGCGAGTCTGAAGCATGAATGAAACTATTCCAATCCTGATTGGTGTTGCGTCATGATGTAACATGTGACGGCATAGTCGGAAGCTACAAAGGGACGCCGGCACACAACAGAGTCAGCTTTTGCGATGAAGCAAGCTGCTCCCAGGCATGGAGAGGTGTGGCAAAGAGACGCAGTGTCTCGTTCCCTTTCTCTGGGAACAAGGGTTACAGTTGTAACCCGAGATGTTCCCCCTCGAGGGAACTCACACTGCGTTGGTAACAACACTTGGTGAACGGATACCCACTATGCCACACCGAAGCCATGAATCGATATAATCTACTAAGGGAATCAGCCTCTCGAGGCTGACCTCGGGTGTTCTTCGAGTCTCATTTACGATCCCCTGAAGCGGAACACCGGCAGGAAAAGATCGAAAACGATTTTCTATGTGCGGACGCTGTCGCTGCCAGGCCGCAAGCCCTCGGGGCGGACACTGCAGCGTGTGTTCGCTGGAAATCGATGTGGCCCGAAGCATACTGGACGGCGGGATTCCAACATCGATTACCTGAGGCAGTGGTTCCCAATCCTGGTCCTGGAGAACCCCCAACACTGCACGTTTTTGGTGTTTCTCTTATCTGACACTCACATTTGAGGTCTTGGAGTGTTCACTAATGAGCTGATGAGTTGAATCAGGTGTGTTTGAATAGGGGGACATCTAAAATGTGCAGTGTTGGGGGTTCTCCAGGACCAGGATTGGGACCCAAGTTGGTGCAATGTGATAGTGAGATGGAAGATTCAACCGGTAAGTGACATCGTTGATCTGCCTCTGGATGGTGAAAGGATCTATGTAGCAGGGACTCAGCTTATGACAGGGCAGAAAAAGAAGTTTGGGAGCCAGGATGGCAGTTGGAGCTGCAGATCTTCGTGCATCGGCCTGGTTCTTTAGTCTCCATACTGCCTGTTGCAGGTGGATATGAGTCTCAGACCCTCTCACTGTCCTGGAACCAGTGGTTCATAGCTGGAACATCTGACGGCTCTCCTGACCAGGGAAACGGAGCAGTATGCACTGGAAAGGTGTTAAACCAAGTATGCATAGTATGCACTGTATGCATAGTATGCACTGCACTGTATGCAGTATAGCCAAGTATGCACTGGAAAGGTGTTAAACCAGTGGTGGTCTGATGAAGGGAGTTCTAAGCATGCTCAGCCCAAGGAAGGAAGTGACTCCAGCTGTGCTGGTGATTGTGGCAGTAGAAACGCAGCTCTCTCCCGATCCCCTAAATTTTTACGTTCAGTCTGGCCGCTGGTTTGTGGGTGATAACCTGAAGATAACCAATAAATTAAAGATGGCGGCACGACAGCAGCTCACAGCGGCCGCTCTAGATCCAAAAGGTGCTATTTCTGTGTTTTTAGACCGTTCTATAGACAGCGGTACAACCGATGTTCATATATATATCATCGACAGACCCTACTCAAATACAGAAATAATCCAAAAACTGCACTGCGAGACGATCTGATGAAGATCCTACGTGCTTGTAAGGATACACTCGCCGGCCCAAAAGCGGAGTCCAGTGGTCTGGTTGTATGTTTAATGTGCATTCAGTCTTTTACTTGTGCTTCTGAATTTATCAGGATTTAGTTTCAATTTTAGTCAAGCTCCGTGTTCAATCTGACTCCAATTTTAAGTGCTCATTAAATTTAGGCGATATTTCTAATTAAAAACTGATCACAATAATAAATTGTTATATTTGACTTATACTGATCTCTTCTGAAATCATTATTTCTAGTAGATTAAAGTGCAGTCTGGTGTTTCCGCAAATCTGCGTTCTAGGACAGGTCATACTGAAGTACCAATGAATGGACCATGGGGGACATCTTTAGGGACTTCTTATTTCTGACTGTCACTGACTTAACAAGTTACAATTTTCATGATTATAGAAAAAAAAATACACTTTTTGTTATTTGCTAGCAGGGTGCGGCATAATTAAAGGTATTATAATTACCCTGTATCCTCTGAGTAAGTACAGAACTGGCCAGTTCTAGAGTTCTTCTAAGCGACACTGGGTCATTAATGAACGAATAATTGAAAGTATGGGATTTCCAGAATAATCAAATATCTAAATTAATAAACAATTGATATTTGTTATCAGTTTTTAATTAGAAATATTGTATTTAATAATCACCTGAAATTGGTGTCAGATTGAGCACGGAGCTAGACTAAAATTTAAACTAAATCCTGATAAATTCAGATGCACAAGTAAAAGACCAAATGCGCATTAAACCTTCAACCAGGCCGCTGGACTTCACTTTTGGGCTGGTGGGTGGATCCTTACACACTCTCGGTTTGCTACGGAGACCAGGCCCCCTGTCCCCGGCATCGCCTGATGCCAGGAACCAGGGGAGGGGACACCGAAAGCGGTGCGAGAGGAAGCATAAGTGTGGAAAGAGAGCAGGAGTCTGCGCTAGGCTAAAAACAAACCCTAGCCGGCCGGCTGTCCCGTCTGTCATGCTCTCCAATGTCTGCTCCCTGGACAATAAATTGGACTACATTTAACTTCAACTAGCTACATGGAGTGAGTTCAGGGACTGTTGCATCTTTGTTTTCACAGAGACATGGCTCAGTAACAGAATTACGGACGCCGCCATTCAACTAGACAGGCTCTCTGTGTTTCGTGCCGACAGCACCCTGTTGAAAAAACCAGCATATCAGCATTTGGACTTTGCAACGAGAGGGACAAACATGCTGGATCTTGTTTACATAAACATTCCCGGCACGTCCCGCGCGGAGCCTCGGCATCGGTGACCAGCTACATCAGCAAGTGCATTGATGAAGTCACAGACTCCAAGACAATCACTACACGCTCCAACCAGAAGCCGTGAATGACTGCAGATGTGCGTGCACTGCTGAAGTCCCATGACTCTGCCTTAAGAACGGGTGATAAGGCAGCACTAAGAACAGCAAGGGCCAAACTGTCTCGGGCCATCAGAGAAGCAAAGCATGCACACTCCCAGAGAATCCACAGCCAGTTCAGGGACAGCAACGACACTCAGCGTAAGTGGCAAGGCATCCAAACCATCACCAACTACAGGCCAACACCACCTGCATGTAACAGTGATGCCTCCCTCCCAGATGCGCTGAATGACTTCTACGCACGTTTTGAGGCACAGGGCTCTTTTCTGGGACCTCTCTTGTTTATTATTTATCTTTTACCAATTGGTTTTATTTTTTAGGAAATATGGGGATCAATTTAATTGTTACGCTGATGACACCCAACTTTATCTGTCTTCTAAACCTACTACTGTTTTTGGGTGTCATCTTGGACAGTACTTTATCATTTGAAGCTCATATTAACAACATTACTCGTACTGCATTTTTCCATATACATATATTCCATATAAATGTTAATCGTCTTCGTCCTGTGCTCTCAACAAAGAGTACTGCTATTCTTGTACATGCTTTAGTAACATCACAACTTGATTACTGTAATTCCTTGTTTTATTCACTCCCTTCTAAATCTATACACAAACTTCAGAATCGGGATGGACAAGGATAGGAGCTGTGCAAAAGGCTGCCTTCAGATGTTGGTAAGCTTTGGTTGCGGTTCCAGGACAGAGACTTGGGCCGGTTTGTGAGTAACTTGGTGAGTAGAGCACAGATCTGACTGAAACTGGCAATGAATCCTCTGTAGAAGTTGGTAAAGCCCAAGAAATGTTGTAAATCCTTGACTGAGTTGGGTTGTGGCCAGTCTCAGATGGCTTGTACCCTTTCTCTGGTCCATCTGGATGCCATGCTCACTGATGACATACCCGAGGAAGTGAATGATCTTGCTGTGAACTCACACTTTACCAGCTTCAGGTACATTAAGTATTCCATGAGCTTCTGGAAAACCTGTGTCACGTGGTACCTGCTCCACTGTGGCCTCCTGGGCTGCCAGATCCACCATGGCTCCCCGAGTCCCCTGATCCGCCATGGCCGTCTGAGTTCCCTGCTCCGCCATGGCCTCCTAGTCTGCCTGCTCCGCCATGGCCTCCGAGTCTGCCTGCTCCGCCATTGCCTAGTCTGCCTGCTCCGCCATGGCCTCCTAGTCTGCCTGCTCTGCCATGGCCGCCTGCCCAGTTCCCCCGTAACCCAAGGAGGAGGATGAAGAGAAAAGGACTGTTCTCTGCCTTCATCCTAGCCCCAGAGCTCGCTCCAGTGTCGGCTCCAGCCGCAGAGCTCGCTCCAGTGTTGGCTCCAGCCCCTGAGTTTGCTCCAGTGCCAGCTCCTCGAAAGCGCCTTGCTGTGCCTGCTCCTCCAGAGCGCCCTCCAGTGCCAGCTCCTCGTAAGAGCTTCCCAGTTCCCGAGTCTAGCCCAGTGAGGACTCCTGATCCCCTGTTGAGCCCAGGGAGGGCTCCTGATCCCCTGTTGAGCCCAGGAAGGGCTCCAGATCCCCAGTTAAGCCCAGGGAGGGCTCCAGATCCTCAAGTAAGCCCAGGGAGGGCTTCGGATCCCCAGTTAAGCCCAGGGAGGGCTTCGGATCCTCAAGTAAGCCCAGGGAGGGCTCCGGATCCCCAGTTAAGCCCAGGGCTCCAGCCGTAGAAGCCGGGGCCGCAGCCTCGGAGGCTGCTTTGCCATGGCCTTCTGAAGTACCTGCTCCATCGTGGCCTCCTGGGCTGCCAGATCCGCCATGGCTTCCCGAGTCCCCTGATTTGCCATGGCCGTCTGAGTTCCCTGCTCTGCCATGACCTCCTAGTCTGCCTGCTCCGCCATGGCCTCCGAGTCTGCCTGCTCCGCCATTGCCTAGTCTGCCTGCTCCGCCATGGCCTCCTAGTCTGCCTGCTCCGCCATGGCCGCCTGAGTTCCCTGCTCCGCCATGACCTCCTAGTCTGCCTGCTCCGCTATGGCGCTCTGAACTGCCTGATCCGCCATGGCGCCCCGAACTGCCAGATCCGCCATGGGTCCCGGAACGGGCGCCGCCCTGGAGGCCTTCCGTCCGTTAATCCTGTTCCTAGAGGCCTCCAGAGCGCCCACCCCCCTCCCCGTTGGATGTTATATGGCGCGGGACATGCCTTCCGGGAGGGGGGAGTCATGTCAGACTTTGTTTTCCGTGTTTTGTGTGTTTTGCTCCCCATGTGCCGTCCTTGCCCTTATTTGGTATTCTTCCTGTTCCTGCTCCCTGATTGTTTCTAATTTGAGTCCAGGTGTTCCCCGTTTAGTTCGTATTGTTCCCAGGTGTGTCCCTTTAGTTTCTGGGCATTTAAACCCTGTGTTTCCCATCTGCTGTTATATGTCATCCCTGAAGTTCCAGTGTTTTGTATCCCTTTGTTTATTTGAATTAAATTCTAGTTGAAGTGTTCTCCTGCGTCTCCTCGTTCCTTCCTCCCCGAGTGACCGTGACAACTGTGTAGCATTCTCTGAATGTAGGCTATAGGGTAACATTTTATGTCACACCTTTGCATGATGTGAGTTTCTTTGTCTTATTTTCATAAAATAAAATGCTACAGTATTTAACTTTTATTTTCTATCAGCGAATGATAATTCTGAAAGAAACTGCTCCTGATTTCTACTGTTTCCTATAATAATGAACGCAACTTTCATGCATCTAAATGACAGATAAACCCTGTGCTTACCTTATTTCAAGGTTGTTGTTAATGCTGTGGTTATTTTAACGGTTTCCTTCATACATTCGGTTTAACAACATTAAGTTAAAAGTAATTTATCATTCAATGGAACTGTGCATATGCTTTTAGACACTTACATTGTTTTGGCTCTGCCAATGCAATAAATGCGCAACCTTCAACTGTTCAGGAAATGTCAATGGTATGACCGAGAGCCACTGAAAAATTACAGAAAAGTAAAACTACTTTACACTAGCAGTACTGGCCACAAGTACTAAGGAGAGATCACACATTGGCTGGTTAAAAAATGTGTCCATGAGAGCTATGATCGGAACACAAGCTCAATCCTGCGACAGGCGGTAAATACTGAAGCGCGTGAAGGAGAGATGTGAGGGCACGAACAACGCTATTCAAGGTCTCCATTAATTTATGCTTGTAGTAATTTAATGTGTATATATTTTAACCCTCTGGGGTCGACAAACGTGCCGGCGCATTTTGTGCCATTTTTTTCTGATAACCGCTAAATTACTCATTTTTACGTCATTTTTGATCAAAACAAAACACCAACGAATCTGTAAAGGGTCTACTCTTATTTGTATACACTCATAATACAACAAAACTTTGTGCTTTTGTAAAGAAAACAAACAGGGTGCGCTGTCTGCCGCCTTGGTCTCAGTGATCTTCATTTTGAAACGCATCACTAAAATGAACTGAAACTCAGCAAATACTCCACACACAGACACGAGAGATATATCTATAGAAAGCTTGACATGTCTACGTTTAAATAAAGCAAGTCTTATCGAAAACAAGTATTCTCTGGTAACGTAATCCATATGAAACCAACGCGATGTCCAGTCTTTCCCGTCTGACTTCATTATCTTTAATTTGATCACACCCAGTGTTGGGTAAGTTACTCTAAAAAAGTAATTAATTACTAGTTACTAATTACATCTTCAACAGTGTAATTAGATTACTGTACAAATTACTCTCTCCAGAAAGTATTTAATTACTTATTACTAATTACTTTCTAAATCCTATATCAACCTCAACAAGTAAATGATACAAGGATAGACATGAAACGGTTCTTTGAATTCTTTGAAATAAATAATAGATAACTACATAAATTATTCTGGTCACACTTTAGATTAGAGTTCAATTCTCACTATTAACTAACTATTAGCTATGACTTTTGCCTCAATATACTCCTAATTACTGCTTATTAATACTTAGTAAAGTAGTTGTTAAGTTTAAGAATTGGGTAGGGTTAAAGATTTAGAATAAATTCTTGCAGAATAAAACATTAATCCCATTAATCCCATCCCAACATTAATTTATATGTGCTTTTTTTAAGTAATAGGCCTTATAAACAGCCAATATCCCAGAAATATTCATGCTAATAACCAACTAGTTAATAGTGAGAATTGGAAACTAAAGTGTTACCAATATTCTTATTAACTCACCAAAGTATTTAAAGTGAGAATGGTACATAAAAGGCATGCATTTTAAGGTTAGACTTTAAATTTTTATGTTAAATCCACTATTGTATTGTATAGGGCTGCCCCCTAATAGTCGACTAGTCGATAGGCTTGGTCGACCAAAATTGTATTAGTCCCTTAGTCGCAGAAAAAAAAATCCACATTGGCGATGTCACACAGATCGTTGGTTTAAATATTTCCACACATGCTAGCATAACCAAATTTACTGTATTTACTAGTTGCCATATCAACACTATAAAAAAGTGCGTCAAAATTCAAAAGCCTTTTGAAGATGTCACTGAATATTACACAGATGTTACAATGTACCTCACCTACGGGGCTTGTTGTCACATTTCACTTCCTTTCTTTTGAGGTAAATACCGAAAAGCATATACACTGTAATTATGCAACAAAGTGACATATTTGTACTAGACAAGTGTGAAATTAATGTGGATAAAAAATGATACTCTGAACATCACGTGGATTTACACAAACTGAGAAATTCAAAAAGTGTTAGGTTGTGCCCCGCGCTCCCCTACACATTTTACTTAGATTTTTTCCATTCCTGACTACATGTATAATCAAGTGAAACATTATGAAGTATGTTTCATTTCATTGCATCTAAATGTCTCACGATGCCATTTAATGTTCTATAAAACAGAAAACTATACGATATAAAAGTAATATGAGTGTTTACACTGTAACACTAAAGAATGTGCTCTTGAATATATGTAGATGTTTATGACGTGCTTAGCAATAATAATTTAGTTTCCCAGATGTAAAATGTTTTTGTATTGTATAATACATACAGCATGCCTGTGTTTATGACTATAAAATCATATATTTTTATTTATTTATTAATTTATTTAGGAGTTATAAGTGACCAATATTATTGATTGCAAATGTGATAATAAAGTTTCTCCTAAATCAACATGCTAACAGATCCTCCGGATCCTCCCCACTGTACTACCGCTGAGGGTGAGCTGAGGCAGGACTCTGAGGACTTGATAGACTTTTATTCTGATGTACCCAGTCTTCCGTCATCATCTGTCTGTCCTGTTACGGCCATGGAGACCATTTATGAACTCCCTGTCTGTCCTGAACTGTCAGCCTGTCTTGAACTGTCTGCCCGTATCGAACTGTCTGTCTGTCCCGTCTTGACCATGGAGGTCATTCCCCTGTCTGCTGCACTCCTGGTGTTGGGAGTTGCGATCTGGTGTGGGTGGGCAGCACACACCATCCCAGAAAGCCCTGATGCTCACAAATTCCCACCTACCCTCACTCTCCTGCCTCCTCCTGTCTTCCCTACTGCTACAGCTCCGCCACCGCTGTCTCCTGTCAGCCCCTCAGCTCACCCTCAGCCCACCATCTGTGCGGTGGATTCCTTGTCTCCGCCTCCAGCCTCTGAGTCCTGGACTCCGCCTCGGCCCGTCGACCCAGCGACTCCACCATGGCTCCTAGCTCCCTCATCTCCACCGTGGCATGGCAGTCCACCAGCTCCCTCGTCCTTCCAGCTCCGCCTTGGTCAGTATTCGACTATCCGCCGCCTCAGGACTCCACTCCTCCGGGTGTGCCTCGTCCCGCCGGCTCTGTCAGGCTCCTCCTTCCCTCCGGCTCCACCTTGGTCCTCTGTCGCTCCGGCTCCACCGCGGCCTTCCAGATCCCCACCTCTGCCTCTGTCACTGGAGCCATCGGCTCCGCCTTGGCCCTCCAGATCCTCCCCGTCTCCCTGACTCATTGGCTCTCCGTCTCCGCCTCGGGATCCACCACCACCTGCTCCGCCGCCGTCGGTCGACCCTCTGGAGTTGTCAGCCCTTCCTCCACCATGGTTCCTCCCTCCGTCGGCTTCACTGTGGGTTGCCTTCATGGCTGCGGCCTGAGTCCTGCCTGGCTCCTCCTGCTCCAATTCCCTCTCGTCTTCTCCCTGGCTCCTCCCTCAGTCTTCGCCACCCTGGCTCCTTCTGTCTCCATCCTGGCTCCTCCCTCCATCCAATCCGCCGTGGTTCCTCCTGATTCCATTATGGCTCCTCCCTCCTTCATCTCCACCCTGGGCTCTGTCTGTCGTCCTCCTCCTGGTGGTCTGTCCTCCTCCTGAACCTCCAACAGAATTATCTGCCTGCCTTTCTGCCAGCCCATTTGCCATCCCTTGTCACCATCCCACCGCCATCTCCTTACCCTTTTCATCTCGGCACACACCACCAACCTGTTTTTACTTTGGTTGCCTGTTGTGTTCATTGACCTAGTTTCTGTTTCCCCTTGATTGCCTTAGTTAGTTCACCTGTGTCTAGTTAATTTAGTCATTAGTTCCTCTCTTCCGTTTGTATAAATTCCATTCCTTTAGTTCTCTGAGTTGCTGGTTATTAATGTTATTACTTTTGTCTCTGTTGCATTGATTTACACTTCGTTGGATTGCCTAGCCTTACCTGTTTGGATTTTCTGTTTGTTCTCCTGAGTATTATTATTAAAAACTGTGTATTTGGACTAAACCTTCGTTGTGCGCTTTGTATCCTGCCAACGAATGTGACAATAGGCTATAAACAATTAAAGGCTCATTATTATGAATTATATGGTTTATTAATATACCATTCACCATTATTAATAAATCATAATAAGATGAACCCAAAACTTTCCCCTTATTGCTCTTAATGCAAAACATCAGTTGGTAATTATATTCATTGTATCTGGTCTTGTCACAAAATTCAGTTGTACTGGAAGAAAATTGCAGACCACACTGGTAATCTAAATGTGCAGTAGCAGTATTTCTTACATGCTCACAGCAGCATGTTTGTGGATGTATTGGCAGTAGCAGCATAGCAGATCTATTCCAGCAAGTCCAAACACATTAATATTGTCATGTATATTAGCATGCTAAACACTACGAGAGTTGTCATGACAGAATTTCATTAACTGCAACACGGCTGCAGTGTTACTTTTAGCACTCTGTAGTGTGGACACATGAACACAGTGTTAATTTAACAACAGCAATTTTGCTGTGGTGCACTGAAGAGTAAACCTGATAAACACGTTAATTTTGCTGTTTATTTTATTCTCTACACAGGCTATGTGGGTGTAATCTCACTGCTCAGTCTTGTGAGAGTTTGTCTTCAGCTCTACAATCATCAAACTCTGTCCTGAGAGAGCTGGACCTGAGTAACAATGACCTGAAAGGTTCAGGAGTGAAGCTGCTTTCTGATGGACTGAGGAGTCCAAACTGTCAGCTGCAGATACTGAGGTTTGAGTTCAGATACTTCACTGATTTATTTTTTTTTGCTAAAAATTATACTAAGATTTAATCTGTATCCATTTACTTTGTGTTTTTTCTTGTTCAGACTGTCCTTATGTAATCTCACTGCTCACTCTTGTGACAGTTTGTCATCAGTTTTACAATCCTCAAACTCTGTCCTGAGAGAGCTGGACTTGAATAACAATGACCTGCAGGATTCTGGAGTGAAGCTGCTTATTGATGGACTGAAGAGCCCAAACTGTCAGCTGGAGACACTGAGGTAAATGGGTTTCCATAAAACAACTAACAAAATCTATTACAATAAATGACCGTTACAAATTGTCAAAAAATGTATAATCTGTTCTAAGTGGAATGCCGGAAC
>NW_015558556.1:43799-80444 GCF_001515605.1 Sinocyclocheilus anshuiensis | reverse complement strand
GTAAGTGGATTGCATCAAGATTATAATGGTAAAATGGCCTGAAACAGTTATTTCTTTACTGTTAACTTTCAGTTATTGCTATTTCACTGAATAGTTGTCACACTTATTCTGTGCAGTGTACTATTAACTCTTTCCCCACCAACGTTTATTTTTTCTTAATTGCCATCCACCCCCAGGGTTTTTGACGATTTTCGCTAAAATTTGATGGCCCACAGAATATTTTCTGTGAATATATGAAAACACTATATATCAAAATAAATAACTGGGCCTCTGTTTTAAAAACAAACAAACATTTTATTTTATCTTCATTTGTTCTTATTTTATCACCACTTTATACAACATTCTGGACAAAAGGCTGAGAAAAAAAATAAATAAAATTTTTTTATTAAAGGAGTGCATTTTCAAGTAGAATACATTCAGATGTCATTTCCTTCATATATACAACCTTCAGGAATAATTAAAAATTAAAAATAAATGTAAAATAAATTAAATTTAGGCACTGTAATTAGCTTTTGAGTGGTACACAGAGTAACATTTCTCAGGATGTAAGGGGACGCCACAACCTTCGCAGTAGAACGAGGTCTCCCTCCACAACCCCCTAAATTAACAATTCGAAAAAAGCCTACAGGTTATTCTGAATCAAGAGCAGCAGCATCACCATCAATGACTAAATCTAAAGATTAAGGTCTCTTCTCTTCTATTTATTCTTGTCACTCTACCTTAACTATATGTTTCTTTGAATGCCATAAATCCACCTACTAGTTCTATCCTCCTCCTATTGGTTCTGCTCCTCATTTGTTGTTTAATTATACTCTTTGCTTCAGTCTTCCTATATTTCACATTTTTTCTACATCTCTTTACTATGTATATTTCTTTGCACTCCTATCTCGTTTTACTCTCACATGAGCTAGTACCCATACAAATATAACTCTTAATCCCATCATCTGAATCATATATACAGCTAGTCAAACGTTTAACAGTAAGATTTTTAATGTTTTTATAAAGAAGTCTCTTCTGCTCACCAAGCCTGCATTTATTTGATTCAAAGTACAGCAAAAACTAGATATATTTTAAAATTTAATTTATTCCTGAGATTTCAAAGCTGATTTTTTTTTTTTAGCATTTTAGCATCATTACTCTAGTCACATTTCCTTCAGAAATCATTGTAATATTCTGATTTTCTGCTCAAAAAACATGTAGTATTATTATGATGTTGAAAACAGCTGAGTAGGTTTTTTCAGGTTTCTTTGATGAATAGAAAGTTCAGAAGAACAGCATTCATCTGAAATAGAATCTTTTGTAACATTATAAATGTCTTTATCATCAATTTAAAGCATCCTTGCTAAATAAAAGTAATTTCTGTAATTTCTTATAATTGCTTTTTCAGATATCTTAAAAGTATTGGTTGGTTGTATTAACTATTATGAAAACATTTAAGAGTTTTATTCACAGTGTTTTGAGAAAAATATTTGCATGATTTGAAATTTGTTGGAAATGAATGAAAACTTACAATCTGTTTAGGACTATTATAAAGTGTTCTTGTAAACTGTTTTGAGACCAGTAACCTGAGTTTGGAGAAATGTGTTAAATCGACTGAGAAAATGTGGAATGTTTATAAAAGGACATTGACTGAGACAAGATGACTGACAGTCTGGTTTACAGTGACACGTAATCATGCAACAGATCACAATTTTGAGACACTGTACAATAGTTTGTACCAAAGTTTGTCTCCTCCTCTGCTACACACTCAAATGTATCTAGTTTTTCTTTACGAAAAGAGAACAATTTTAGGTCAGTGGTTTTCAAACCTGCCCTGGAGCATGCTCAGCAACGCACATTTCGTATGTCTCCCTTATCTAACACACCTGATTCAACTCAACAGCTCATTAGTAGAGACTCCCCTTGTCCAAATACCCACACTTGCGGTCTTGGCCACTTGTCCCAGGTCTTAAAAACGCAAGAGCGCAGTGCCCTTAAAGCACACTAAATCCACACTATTGGGCCAAATACAGGAAATACGTTATATAAGTAGTCATGTGGTCAAGTGCAAAGACCGCAAGTGTGGGTATTTGGACAAGGCTACTGCAAAGCTTAAAGTGGGTGTGTTAGATAAGGGAGACATACAAAATGTGCGTTGCTGAGCATGCTCCAGGGCAGGTTTGAAAACCACTGTTTTAGAGTGTAGTGTAAGGAGGAGAATTGGGATACAGCAGCTGTTTTCTTTCTTGATGGATCTACAGGAAGTCGGATGTAAGAGTTGTTTAAGCAGTAACACCAGTAAAAAGCCATTTCCGTCATATTATTGATCATGTTTGAGTGTCATTGTAGTTTTTTATATTATCTACAGCATACATGTGATGGTGCCATTTTTAACATGAGGTATAACATCATTTTTAAATTCAAAATATGCCCTTGGGTCTTCAGACATGACAAGCAGTTTTATGATACTTGGAATTTCATATAATTGTTTAAAAATAAATAATGCCTAATAAATGACTCAAATGTGGGTATTAATGCTCAAATAACATTACATATAATACAAATATGCAACTCACTTGTGACTATACAGTCTGTTTTAAGTATAAGCTTTATGTAAACACTGGAGGCAGAAAAATGGAGGTTTCTATAGAATGATCCAGAAGGAACATGACAGGGTGAGAAATGGGCGTGTAAAGCTGTGGAAAAGTGGGAGTGTAAAAAAAAAAAAAAAAACTTTTTATCAAAGTAGTGCATTTTCAAGCAAAATACATCCAGATGTCATATTATTTCACCTGTAAATAATTATATGAATAATTTAAATTGCATTCAATAAACAGGACAAACAAACACAAACACACACATATATATATATATATATATATATATATATATATATATATATATACACATACATATATAGATCATGCACACACATATACACACACATGCATACATATCCAGATCGACGGGTTATCGGTCTATCCACGACACAACTAGAAGTTCCTGTGTCTGTAAAGGCATCTCCCTCACTGACTACTTCGTCCCGATCAGATTCAAAATGGTCAAAACATGAGTGTGGCGAGGGGGGCGTGGTTTAGCGGAGTCTGCAGCGGGAGAGAGCGGTCGGAGACGAGCGGTGAGTAAGTAGGTCAAGTGCATGATGACGTTCACCTGCTTCTCGTTTCAGTGAATGGCTCGTAAAAAGCCTCAGGGGGAACACAGAGAGAGAGAGAGACAGACTGAGGACTCGTGGGGAAGAGACTGTGGCCTGGGCATAGAGAACCACAGAAGTGCTATATAAGTTTTGTTTGTTTTGCAGCGCCAGAGCGCCTGTTTGTATTCGCTGTTCCTACGGGACGCTTAATAAATTACCCGAGCCTCAGTCACGCTGACTCCGACTTCTTCCTTCCCTACTAAAGAACCTCATTACAATGAGTGTTCTAACTCGTCGGGGAAGCGTTGTCTCTTAATTGACAAGATATCTCATCAATGGTGGGGAAATAGTTCAAATATGTTTTAAATAGAAAGAATAAAGGCATAGTCACTTATGAGCTATGAACTATGATTGGCACAGGGAGTGTAGTTAAACTCATCACGGCATTCAGAGCAGAAACTTGTTGTTACATATTAAATATTGTGGTCATGTTAACAGAGGTGAACTGACAGCGTGGAAGCTCTTTCATGAGATTTGAATTCTCTGCTGTAATCTGATCTCAAGCATAAAACAGACATAGTGATGTCTCACGGCCAAACTAACTGTTGTTGTGTTTGTAGATTGTCTGGCTGTATGGTGACAGAGGAAGGTTGTGGCTATGTGTCTTCAGCTCTGAGTTCAAACCCCTCAAACCTGAGAGAGCTGGATCTGAGCTACAATCACCCAGGAGATTCAGGAGTCAAGCTGCTCTCTGAAAAACTGGAGGATCCAAACTGCTCACTGGACAAACTCAAGTATGTTGAGCTGGAAGAGTTTTTAGATTTTATTGTTTGAACTTCTCAGTGTCTCTCTGTGTGTGTTTGTGTGTGTACCTGGTATTTATCACGTTATGGGGACCAAATGTCCCCACAAGGATAGTAATACTAGTAAATTTTGACCTTGTGGGGACATTTTTGAGGTCCCCATGAGGAAACAAGCTTATAAATCATACAGAATGAGTTTTTTTGAGAAAGTAAAAATGCACAAAGTTTCCTGTAAGGGGTAGGTTTAGGGGTAGGGTTGGTGTAGGGCAATAGCACATACAGTTTGTACAGTATAAAAACCATTACGCCTATGGAATGTCCCCATAAAACATGGAAACACAACGTGTGTGTGTGTGTTTGTGCACACACAGTAGGTAGTCAACCAAAATGCCACCACGTGTACCCAGTCGCATGAAATTTGTTTGCGAAATCCCCACAAGGTGGCACAAAGGGATGATTGGCATCATTGCTTTGTAAGGCTGGAATTGTGACATTGACATTTATATATGAAGAAAAAATAATGAATTAAGTTACTGGTAATAAAAATAATAGTAGTATACTGTTCATATATAGTTTCTTATTGTGGGAAAAGAGAGCCAAGCGTAAACATAGCAACCTCAAAGTGAATCGCTTACAATGAGGGCCGTCAGTGCCCTCAAGAGCCGATCTACCATGATTTTTCTTCTTTTTCCTCCACTCCTTACACACACACAGACACACATACAAACGGTTTCATGAAGACAAAAAAGTTGGATGTGTGTGTTTCGTACTCATTTTTATTGAACATTTACCTGCATTTGACACATTTGAAGCAGGTGTTCATTTTGCTTCTCACCGCTAGTGTTTCTTCAAGCTCTTGCGAAGTGCAGGAATGAAATATTGGTGCAGAATCTCTGTACTTTAGACCAGTTCAGTTTCTGTGTTAAAGGGGTCATATGATGCGTTTTCCTTTTTCTTTAGTGTGGTATGTAACTGTTTGTCCATGTATAAGATCTGCAAACTTACAAAGCTCAAAGTCTCCCACAAAAGCATTTTTGACCGAGACCTGCCGAAAACCCCTCAATTGAATTCTCCCTCACATATCTACGTCACTATGCAAAAATATTTGAATAATGCCGCCCAAATGTATATGCAAAGAAAGAAGGCGTGGTTTCAGGTATCGCAGTAGTGTTGTTGCCGCCATGTTGAGAAGAAGCGGTGTGTTTCTATGCAAAAGCAAAATCACTTTATTGGGCTTTCTGAAAGTGGATGCAATTAGGAGTCAGTGGTTAAGATTTATTTACAACACTGTTCCAGAACAGTACAACTCAAATGTTTGAGTTTGTGCAGCACATTTTATGTAGGACAGTTTCCTGAACTTGGAAGAGTATAGCTGGCTGTGCATAAATGCGGTTTCTAAAAAATGGGGCGATTCCAACTTTGCTAGGACAATCTGGCACTTACAATCATTTACAAACATAGTATTCTCTGTTATCCACTTATAACTGGCAGCATAAAGACATCAAACATAGATGCACTATGTGTTACACATCCTTCAGATGTTCAGCCAATCACAACTGGATCAGCTGGCCAATCAGAGCACACTGCGCATTTCAGGAGGACTGGGCATAGAGGAGCTACAATAATGTACAGTATGTGAAAAATAATGTGTTTTAAACATTAAAGCATGTTAACATACTCTATTACACCCAATGCACAAAATAATGATCATATGACTCCTTTAAATGACAAATTATACAAGACCATTTGGAAAATCATGTGAGCAGATTTAGTGATTTCTTTTGTGTTGTCTTGTTGTCTGTGCAAGTTGGCAAGCCTGCTGCTAGTGTTATTCTAGCATATTCTAGAACTTTACTAGAATGTTTAAAGCACTGATGTATGTGTGTGTTTACTGACTGAATGTGACTCTGTGTTTCATAGTGTGGATCATGGAGGAGAGTCCAGGATTATAACAGGACTACAGAAATGTGCGTCTACACACTCACACACAGTCAAACTTTTTATGTAATTACTGTGACTTCCCATAGGTGTAATGGTTTTTATACTGAACTAATCATCATTTTTATCTCCTAACCCAAACACCAACCCTAAACATAACCATCACAGAAAACTTTCTGCATTTGTACAGTACATTTACATTTTCATGAACAACAACAAAACCATCATTTAGTATGACTTATAAACTGATTTATCCTTGTGGGGCCCAACAAAATGGCCCCACAATGTCAAAACTTTCATAATTTACTGCCTTTGTGGGGACATTTGGTTAAAGAAGTACACACACACACACAGCTGTAGTGATTGTTGTTGTGTTCTAAATGTCTCTGTTCTTGTGTTCAGATGCCTGTTTTCTCACACTGGATCCAAACACAGCAAACAAGCGTCTCATTTTGTCTGAGGTGAACAGAGAGGTAACATGTGTGGAAGCGTATCAGGTGTATCCTGATCATCCAGACAGATTTGATTATTGGGAGCAGGTGCTGTGTAGAGAGAGTGTGTGTGGACGCTGTTACTGGGAGCTGGAGTGGAGTGGACGTGTGTGTATATCAGTGTCATTTAAGAGCATCAGCAGGAAGGGATGGGGTAATCAGTCTTGGTTTGGAGGTAAAGATGAGTCCTGGAGTTTGTCCTGCTGTCCCTCCAGATGCACATTCTGGCATAATAACATGCAGACCGATCTCCCTGTAAAGTCCATCAGCAGGAGAATAGGAGTGTTTGTGGATCACAGTGCAGGAACTCTGTCCTTCTACAGCGTCTCTGACACAATGAGCCTCATCCACACAGTCCAGACCACATTCACTCAGCCGCTCTATCCTGGGTTTAGGGTTTATGGATCAGTGAAACTGTATATACAGAATAGATTTTAAAGTTTTTAAAAACAGATTTTTAAAATAGATTTTTTATTATGCCCATGATAAATCAGTAACAGTGAGATGTTATAGAGTCTCCAAAGTCTCCTTTGGCAGTATGCAGGGATGGAGACCAGAGGCCATTGTATGTGACTGGCTGAGGTGTCTCACATGATCCAAATTAGCCATTACGCTCTTTCCAATGGTAAGTACTACAGACCAGTGGCGGAGCTAGAGTTTTATACATGGGGTGGCAATGGCTAATCAAGGGGGTCCATAGACCATAACAGAAAATCAGTGTATAAATCCAACCTGGCATAAAAAAGCATGAAAAAAAAAAAAATGATTACTGATTACTTCACATTACCCCACATTAGTTAAACATACCGTAACTTCAAATGTTAGTCTATTGGAACTTATTTCTCTTATTTCTATCATTCTCTTATTTAATCTCATTAACCAGTGGTTGGAGCAAAAGATCAAACATTAACATATAGGCTACAATTAATTTTATTTTGTAAATGTTGTTCAGTAACCTAAAACTTCAACTTACTTCAAACATGGCTTCCAACTTTTGAGTTCAGCCTGGAGTGAGAATTATTCAGGAATAATTAACAAGCTTGCGATTAAGTACATGTTATTTTTTCTCAATTTGTCTAATCGAAACTATACAGGGAGCCCTACTGTTAAGGTTAAAAGTAACAATTGATACCCCTATTTGGGGTAACTAACTTAACACCAGGGACACATGATGCTGGATTTAAAATTTGGGCATGAAAAGGTTTGAGTAAGGTGGGAGATTTATTTAGAAATAAATAATCTAGGACCTAAATTCATTGCAGTTCCCCCTCGAGGGAACTCACACTGTGTCGGTAACGACACTTTGGGGAAATCCCCTCAGCGTAGCGCATCTGAAGCATGAATGAAACTATTCCAATCCTGATTGGTATTACGTCATGACGTAACATGTGACGGCATACACGGAAGCTACAAAGGGACGCCGGCACACAACAGTCAGCTTTTTGCTCTTCAGCAAGCGCTCTGTGTCATTGTGTGTCTTATTTGGTGTTGTTTGTCACAAGCATTATATATACATTATATATATTATCATGGCGAGTGGACAGTTTAAGCAGTGTGTGCATCCCTGCCCGAGGTTTTTAACGGGTGGGGACACACATTAGCTGTGAGTTCATTGTTTGGGAGCTCCCGCCTGGCTGTGTTTGATGAGGCCGGCCAAGCTCGCGCACCCCGCGGTTTGGGTCCCATGTCCACCGAGGCAGCGCAGCGGCTTAAGATTGTAGGGCTCGCAGATGGATCTGTCAGGAGGGCTAGAGACTGCTGCGGCACATTCTCAGTCCTCGTCTGACAGTTCCAATGTTCTCACTCCATGTGCGGAAGCCCGCTCCGCGGTTTCTTCCGCACGGGAGGAGAACCCGATGTTGGAGCTGTCTAATTCTGAGGAATTAGACAAGCTCAGCATCGAGGCAGGTGAAAGTGCAGAGAGCTCGCCACTGCATTCACACGCAAATGAGGAGCTTGTTGATGTGCTGACTCAATGTGTTGACAATGAGTTGTGTAAGTCATGGAATAAACCGTACTCCGCACGACTGTCTAACCCTCCTGTTAGATTATAATAACATTTTAGGAGCACGTGAGTATGGTTATGGGATGATGCCTCGGGTGGAAGAGGCTTTAGCCAGCTACCCTGACGTTGTGTCGTCCCTCAAAGCCCCGGTACTGCACACCAAACCTTGTCGTGATACATCATTATTGGTGGGCAGGGCTTATATGGCGGCAGGTCGCGCTGGTGCATGCCTGCATACAATGGTGCTTATGCAGGCATACCAGGCTGATATTTTAAAAGATTTAGATGAGGGCGAGGGACCAACTCCGGATGATTTAGCAGAGCTGCGTAGAGCCGCAGATTTGTCTCTCCGTGTTACCAAGGAGACGGCCCGTGCCATCGGCCGCTCCATGGCAGCTATGGTAGCCACGGAGAGACATCTGTGGCTAAACTTATCAGGGATAAAGGAAAAGGACAGGGCCTTCCTCCTAGATGCCCCAATATCGCCTTCTGGCATGTTTGGCGACGCAGTCAATATGGTCGTCGACAGGTTTCAGGAGGCGAAAAAGCAGTCTGCGGCTTTTAAGCAGTACCTCCCTCGCCACTCTAAATCTAAGAAGGCTGCTGGCCTGTTCGGTGACGCAGTCAATATAGTCGTCGACAGGTTTCAGGAGGCGAAAAAGCAGTCTGCGGCTTTTAAGCAGTACCTCCCTCGCCACTCTAAATCTAAGAAGGCTGTTTCGAGTGGGCAGCCCCAGCTGTCATCAAGCTCCTCGTACCGGCAGGTACAAAAAGAGAGTGTCGCTTCTAGAGGCCCTCCTCAGGGATCTTGGCAACAGAGGCGACGCTCTCGTCTGAAGCCTGCTGAGCCGAAGATCGATTTGAGGACCGTCCTTCAGGCGAGAAAGGCTTCGGGAAAGAGGTCCTAGCTTTCGCAGGGCCTCTGAGGGTTGCCCCTCCCGGGGTGGAGCAATCGAGGTCGTTTTCACCTGGGAACCCTCAGGAAATCAATGTTGGAATCCCGCCATCCAGTACGCTTCGGTCCATATCAATTTCCGGCGAAAGCACGCTGCAGTGTCCACCCCAAAGGCTTGTGGCCTGGCAGCGACAGCGTTCGCACACAGAAAATCGTTTTTGATGTTTTCCTGCCGGTATTCCGCTTAAGGGGATCGTAAACGATATTCGAAGAGCACCCGAGGTCAGCCTTGAGAGGCTGATTCCCTTAGTAGATTATATCGGTGCATGGCGATGCCTTCCGAATATATCTCCATGGGTCCTGCGTACAGTAGAAAGGGGGTACAGACTGCAGTTTGGTTACCACCCCCCGAAGTTCAGTGGGATGGTCTGGACTGTGGTGCACCCCGAGCAGGGTCGGGTGATGGAACAGGAAGTTCACTCCCTGTTGGTAAAGGAGGCCATAGAATGTGTACCTCCGCCAGACAGGGAGTCCGGGTTCTACAGCCGGTACTTCATAGTTCCCAAGAAGGATGGGGGATTGCATCCAATTTTAGACCTGCGGCAATTGAATTGGCTTCAGGGCATCCGTGTGCTGAATTATATCGACGACTGGCTTATACTGGCCCAGTCTCGAGAGATGGCAGTTTGGCATTGAGATGTCGTCCTTGGCCACATTCAGAGCTTGGGGTTGAGACTCAACACGTTTCTGTCCCAAGGCCCAGTACTGGGAGCGTCATGTCGGCGAAAAGTCGTTTCGACAGACTCATCCCTTATGGGTTGGGGCGCGGTCATGGATGGCTGCTTTGCAAGAGGTCTGTGGCAGGCCCAGCATTCCTCATGGCACATAAATTGGCTGGAAATGCTAGCGGTCTACAAGGTGACCGCTGAGATCTGGGAGAAAGCTCCTCAGAGCCATGTCCTAATACGAGCAGACAATGTCGGTGGTCTCGTATTTGAACCATCAGGGGGGTCTGAGGTTGTGCCCTCTGTGCAGACTGGCGCATCATAACCTCCTGTGGTCCAAGGGGAAACTGTTGTCTCTCAGAGCGATGTATGTCCCTGGGGACCAGAATCAGGGAGCAGACGTCCTGTCGAGGCAGGGGTTGAGGCCCGGGGAATGGAGACTTCACCCCGAAGTGGTGAAGTCGATATGCGAGAGGTTCGGCCCAGTGGAAGTGGATTTGTTCACGTCCCGAGAGACGACCCACTGTCCACTGTGGTTTTCTCTCACGCATCCAGCCCCACTTGGGTTGGACGCCATGGTACAGATGTGGCCGAGGCTACGCCTGTACGCTTTTCCCCCGATCGCTCTGCTCCCGGGAGTTCTGGAGAGGGTCCAGAAAGAAGGGGTCAGTCTATTGCTGGTAGCCCCGTTCTGGCCGGCCCGGGTATGGTTCTCAGACATTGTGTCACTCCTGGCAGGCCAGCTGTGGCAGATTCCTCTGAGGAGGGACCTGCTGTCTCAGGCAGGGGGCACGATATTTCACCCTCGGCCAGAGCTGTGGAAACTGTGGGTCTGGTCCCTGAGGGGGCTCAGTACCTGGAGGCTGGCTTGTCGGCTGGAGTGATCGAGACCATACTCAGTTCCAGGGCTCCCTCCACAAGGAGATTGTACGGCCTAAAGTGGAATGTGTTTTCCACGTGATGTAGAGAGTGTGGGTTGGACCCAGTTAACTGCCCAGTGGCTTCAGTGCTGGAGTTCCTCCAAGATCGCTTCTCTGCTGGTCTTACCCCGTCCACACTAAAGGTGTACGTGGCTGCCATTGCGACTTTCCACGCTCCTTTAGGTGTTGGGCCTCTGGGAAGGCATCAGCTGGTCGTGCGTTTCCTCCGTGGTGCATGGAGGATGAAGCCTGCGATTCGTTCCAGAGTCCCAACTTGGGATCTGGCTGTGGTTCTTGAAGGGCTGTCACTTGCCCCCTTCGAACCTCTCGAGTCGGCTACGGCAAAGAACCTGACCTTTAAGATGGTCTTTCTCCTGGCAATTACTTCGCTCAAGAGAGTGGGGGATCTCCAGGCCTTGGCTATCTCGCCGACTTGCCTGGAGTTTGCCCCTGGAGGAGTTAAGGCCATTTTACACCCTAGGCCTGGCTATGTGCCCAAGGTGCCATCTAATGTGGAACGGCCGGTGGTTCTTCAGGCCTTCCATCCTCCGCCTCATGTGACGGCGGAAGAAGAGAGGCTTAATCTGCTCTGCCCTGTCAGAGCATTGAACATCTTTATGTAGCGTCTGCGTAGGATCATGTACGATCGTTTGGGTTTATGGCTTAAGAGACCCCTTTTAGCCTTTGACATTTGCATATAAATTACAGTCCTGGCTACAGATTCTACATTTATATGGGTGCTAAATTGTCAAATGGTTCCCCCCACTATCAAGGAGATGCTAAGCAGTCTACCACTATCATCTCCCCATCTGACTTCAAACAGTTTCCAAAGAGAAGTAAATGACCCCCGCTGCCAGGCGCCAACGGGCCTGGCTGACCTGCAAAACTACACCATACACACAATACACAACACACACACATATAGACCTTTTCTTTATTTAGACAATAATTAATCAGTTACAATTGTATCTGGTATATGCATGTGTTGTTTGTATGTTTCCCTATTGTATTAGCCTAGTTACAACTCTTTATTTGTATTAGTTAGACTCTCAATGCTTATATTCAGGTATATGAGTGTATCTCTGCTTTAAGATCTTCTAGATGTTTCGTTCTTGGTATCAAAATGATCTGCTCTTTATTCCTCAAACAATGATGTACACTATGTGATCGTGAAATGCATCATACTATTTGTACCATATTTTGGGTAAAACTGCACCAATCCTCCAGACCGGCCATAAACATGCAAATGGGCCATAAAGGGAGACAAAGAAAACTTCTCCCGCTCAAAAATTAACGCCTGGTATTGGCTATTCCACCCAAAAGGTGGGTGTGGATAGGAACTCTCAAAAGTCATTTGCTCGCACTGATCTGAAAAACCCTTTCTTTTGAGACGACACTTTCCAAGACTCCTCAAAAACTCCTCGAGTTTGATTTTCCGGCAGTTTTCATCTTCAAGTAACTCTGTTGATTCGCTGTGGACTTTCCTACCTTCAGAACAACCAGAGGAAAATTTCCAGCTCACTTCTAAAAGAACTCATCAAGGACCTCCGTTGTCTACCGCATCACTATTGTCTGCTCGGTGGACGGACAGATCAAATAATTGTAATATTGATTCTGCTACAGTTAATTCTAAGATCTAATCTACATATTTATTATTAATCATAACCAGTTATAACTGGTCATAAATATTTCCCTTTTGAGCTGATTTGCTACAT
Source organism: Sinocyclocheilus anshuiensis (assembly GCF_001515605.1). Taxonomy (NCBI): domain Eukaryota; kingdom Metazoa; phylum Chordata; class Actinopteri; order Cypriniformes; family Cyprinidae; genus Sinocyclocheilus; species Sinocyclocheilus anshuiensis. Next base: position 67,819 of record NW_015558556.1, on the reverse strand, counting down.
TTATTCAGAAGTCCTCTCATTGGAGGAGGTCAGAACAGTTGTTGGTGTGCTTTGGATCACCCAAGAAGGGACTTCCTGCTTCCAGGCAGACAATTAGTAATTGGATTATTCAGGCTATTGCCTTGGCCTATCGGGTTTGCCTTCACCTGTGGCCTTGAGGGCCCACTCTACTAGAGGCATGGCGTCCTCTAGGGCCCTCCTGTGAGGAGTCCCGTTGCAGGAGATCTGCGATGCGGCTGGGTGGTCCACCCCGCATACTTTCATTAGGTTTTATAGCCTGAACCTTCCCTCCACGCTGGGTGCACGAGTGCTCTCGTCCTAGGTTGTGCCTGGTTCAGCTTCACACTAGGACAGGCATGTTTCATTGTGGCATAGGGGGTATCCTTTCCCCGAAGTGTCGTTACCGATGCTGTGTGAGTTCCCTCGAAGGGGAACGTCTTGGGTTACGACTATAACCCTTGTTCCCCGAGAAAGGGAACGAGACACTTCAGACCTCTTCATACCTGGGAGCGGCTTGCTTCTTTGCAAAAGCTGACTCTGTTGTGTTCCGGCGTCCCTTTGTAGCTTCCGTGTATGCCGTCACATGTTACGTCATGACGCAAGACCAGTTAGGATTGGAATAGTTTCATTCATGCTTCAGACGCGCTACGCTGAGAGGATTCCCCAAAGTGTCGTTACCAACGCAGTGTGAGTTCCCTTTCTCGGGGTACAAGGGTTACAGTCGTAACCCGAGATGATATGCTCACTGATTATAAACCACTCAGATCATTAGGATCAAGTCAGTTAGAAATACCAAGGGTTCACACAAAACAAGGGGAGTCCGCTTTTAACTATTTTGTTGACCGCAGTTGAAACCAGCTTCCAGAAGAGATCAGATATGCTAAAACATTAAATGCAGACTCAAAACTCATCTGTTTAGCTTTGCATTTATTGAATGAGCACTGTGCTACGTCCGAACTGATTGCACTGTATTTTGTGAATAATAATTTTCTATTCTTAACTGTTTTAAATTCATTTTAAATCATTTTAAAAGTTTTTAAATTCCTTGTTTTATTGTTGTGATTATTTTTTTATGACTATTTTACTTCCTTTTATGTAAAGCACTTTGAATTACCGTTATGTATGAAATGTGCTTTATAAATAAACTTGCCTTGCCTAGAAATGAAACTATGCTCAGTTTTCAGGAATTAAGACAAAAGTTTGATTTATCTAAAACACATTTTAAATGTCTTCTAATTAGGAATTTTATTATTAAGACACAGCATCATTCTCCTCTCTTGCCGGATATGGTTGTGGGTTCGAGTCTCGTACCGGCAGGGATTGTAGGTGGGAGGAGGGAATATACAGCACTCTCTCTCACCTTCAATACCATGACTGAGGTGCCCTTGAGCAAGGCACCGAACCCCCAACTGCTCCCCGGGCGCCGCAGCATAAATGGCTGCCCACTGCTCCGGGTGTGTGTTCACGGTGTGTGTGTGTGTGTGTGTGTTCACTGCTGTGTGTGTGCACTTTGGATGGGTAAATGCAGAGCACTAATTCCGAGTATGGGTCACCATACTTGGCCACATGTCACGTCACTATAGTTGGGGTAGGCAAATTTGTTTATTTTATAGACTAATCTCCACTAACTGCAGGGAAAATACAGAAAATAAACGTTTGGCATGGTATCAAAATATAAGGGAGAATATATCAGAAGATGAATGGCAGAGTATCTGCCTACAGGCCCAAACCCGGACAATTAATACAAGGTTCAAACTTCTGCAATATAAATGGATTATGAGAGTATACATAATTTATGAGAGTATACATAATCCCAACATTCCCGATCAATGTATAAAATGCAGTCTAGAGATAGGAATTTTATATAATTGTTTATGGAAGTGTCCCCAAGTTGAAAGTTTTTGGGAAAAAGTTGTAAACTTCTTATCCCTGGTGTTGAAACAAAATGTTGCCAAATGTCCTAAACTCTGTATACTACATTATTTTTCCTATAACGTGCACTTTTATATAGTAGCTTGTCATTGGAAAAACACAGAAAGCCCTCATTTTAAACAATGGTTACAAGAATTGTCTCATTGCTTGGCTTTTGAAAAACTCGTATATTGTTAAGGGAAAACCTGAAAATGTTTCAAATTATGGAATTCCTTTATAGGATTTTTGAAAGGAAGCTGATCCATATCTATTTTCTGTGTAACTAGGCCGTGCTTCAGAACGCGGTCACGCAAGGGCGTTCCCAAAGCGACTCGACGCAGCGTCTCGTTCCCTCGGGGAACCATGGTTACATACGTAACCTAGAGACGTTAACATGCATCACCTTATGATCATTGTTTTGACATCTATGTATGTGTATTGTATGTATGTGTGTGTGTGTGTGTGTGTGTGTATACACGTATTTCTTTTTTTTCTCTTACTATTATTTTTCATTTTTCATCTTAAAGTTTCTAAAATCAATACAGACAGTGTTGAAAAAAAGTAGGAATTGATTTGTATACAAGTTCATATTAGACCATTTTTATAATAACGTTATATCTATACATTTTATTAATTATAATAAAAAAGAGCAATTATGAGTATATATAATAAAAACAAATTTTGTGCAAAATTCTCTCGATTTGACATTTTCTCGCTAGTTTATGGACACTGGAGGATTTTCTGCTGAGTGATTACATGAGGCACTATACATTCAGTAAATTTTAGTGTATCTTTCAACATGGATCGGATGTTCAATCAATGTTTAGGCTATTTCATGCTAATTATAGAAAGCACTCCTGCTTCGCTTGAACTGAGGCAAAGCGGGAGCGCGCATGAACCGTCACGTCACTAAAGAGCTCTGTAACGGTATCGTTTGAAATTCTTAATAAAATCAACAGAATTTGAATGCTGAGACTTTGTTTCCTCATGGGAAGGCACATGGGGAGCAGGACACACACAAAACATGGAACAGAGTCTGACACAGCTCGTTGTCTGTGTCCTCTCTGCTCTGCGATGTTTTTCACTCCGTAAGAATATGAAGGTGTGGCGCGAGAGCGCATACGTGAGAGGCTGGAAATGGACGAGATAAAGCACGATGCGGAACATCAGACGCGTCGCATCCTTGAGTTTGAGGCTAAAATAAACGCTTCTTTCAGTACGATTAAACAAAGAAAATGAAATAGTAGCATATTACTTATTAGGGTGGCACCCGGGGTGGCCGATCAGATATCAGGGGTGTCCAGTGCCTCCCTGAACACCCCTTTGGCTCCGCCACAGCTACAGACCCTTACATCTCCCAATAATAAATCTCTTCTTTTCTCTTCATGACATTAATACTGCAGCTAAACTTCTGTCAGTGAAGTAACATGTCAGAATAAACGTCTATAATAAATCCTCATAAAGACAGTGAGTGTGTGTGTGTGTGTGTGTGTGTGTGTGTGTGAATCAGTGAGAAAAGTGAATCAGTTAAATCAGTGAATCAGTAAAAGTCAAAAGGTATTAAAAAACATGAAAATTTTATATAACCAAGTTAACACTTTGTTAGGGTTAGATACATGAATAAAAATAAATAAATAAATAAAAGTCAGTGATAGAACTGACTGATGTCACGCAAAAGCATTCCGAGTATCCCGTCTGTGTCTCTTGCCTAACCAATAAGTCTATATTAAAGATTGAGATTTGAGAGTCTTTTCTGACCAGTTTGAACGCAACCTCCACATTTCCCTAATGAAGTTTGCCCATGCCTTTCAATGTTTTCTGTATGTACCCCATCAATGCACTAACCCTCTGGGGTCTGAGGGGGTTTAGGGGCCCTGGACAAGTTTTGACATGCCCTGACATTTGTGGGGTTTTTTTCAGCATCTTAAAAACATATTAATGTCTCATTAATTAACACAATTAAAGCTGTGGTTTACTGAGCCTCATTTACGAAACAAATGCATGAGAGAAAATTGGGCGTACGGTCATTTCTACACAAAACATGGAATTTATCAGTATAGACGTGAGCAGTGGCTATGATCAAATCTCACGTCAGGTCACAGCTTGTGTAGGCAAGTTTTTGAGTTGTTGAATTAATTTGCATGCAGCATAGATCTGCTATATGACTAAATGTAAATAAAAATGTAAATTTGCATGCAGCATAGATAATTGCGGAGAATCGTATAATTACAGCATTTTGTATATTTAGATTATTTTCCTGACCTGCAACCAAGGCTTTTTTTTTTTCTTTTTTCTTTTTTCTCTTTTCTTTCAGGGCTTTAGCTTTATATGTGCAAATAGCAGCATAAAAAACAGGCTCTGAGGGTTCTCACATCGTCGCATCATGCAACTGCAGCACTTCTGTGAACGGAGAAAAACAGAAATCAACTATATAAAACAACCTGGTGTCAGGATTCTGGACTGTTCTCTGTCGTGTTTTGCCCCTGTTTCTGTTCCTGTTCATTACCTTTTTTGGTCATGTTCCTGTCCTCGTTTAGTTTGATTATGATTCCTGACACCCGTGTTTAGTAATTATCCCTTGTATTTAAGTTCCTTGGTCGGTTCTACTCGTTGGATGTTGTGTAATTCCCCTGTCTTTCAAAGGATTAAAGACTGTACTCCACGTCTCCTTGTTCCTCGTTCCGCGCTCCTCCCAGCACAGATCGTGACACCTGGTCTCATAGAAATACGTACCTCTGTGTTCTTTTTGTGCAACACTGTTTTTACGTACCTTACTGCACGTTTCGCCGCAGTTTCAAAGAGAAATGTCCACTGAGTGGCGCTAAAACACGGGTTCAATACGTCAACCCTGGCACGTTTTTATTATGTTGCTTCAGGTATGTGTTTCGGTGGTTCAGAATTCAAATATCTGGGGACTGTCACTAAAAGTTAATGCTGTATCGTGTTGGAAATATGCCCTACACTAAACCCAACCCTAAACCTACCCAATAGTGTTAACAAATTTGCTGATGCAACCGTGCCATTTCAATTTCCTTATGTGCAGATTTGAACTGATTTGTCGAACCATACATTACTTACACGGTATTCGAACCGGAGCTCCTCACCTCTCAAGTACGTCTCCGTACTCCGTGAGCTACCGAACAAACCTACCATCTATGAAAACCCATAGATATGAAGCTGGATATGTGCGACGCGAACCTTCAAAAGCATGAGTTTTCAAATCACCAGGTAGATATAAAAGGAATAAAATAAATGGGGCTATATGAAATTTCTCTTAAATCATTAAAGGTCCCATGACATGCTGCTTTTTAGATGCTTTTATATAGGCCCAAGTCTCTCGAGGAAAAAAAAATATTGCGCTCGCCTCGCACGGTAGTAGCTCATTTTCTCATGGGCGGGCCAAATTCTCTGGGCGGGCAAAGCAGAGAAAGGGGAGGTAACCTTTCCCCGTATGACGACATAAAGGGAAGATTCCGGATTGGGCCATCTGAGCTTTCATTTTCTCAAAGGAGAAGCAGGATACCCAGGGCTCGGTTTACACCTATCGCCATTTCTAGCCACTGGGGGACCATAGGCAGGCTAGGGGAACTCATATTAATGTTAAAAAACCTCATAAAGTGACATTTTCATGCCATGGGACCTTTAACAGATGAACAAAAGAAAAAATCAATGTGAGAAGTATAGGCTACTTTCGGTTTTGAGACATTTTAATGCATTTTATTTGTTTTCCTTGTATCTTAATTTTATTCAATCCAACTGATTGTGTAGGCGACACACACACACACACACACACACACACACACACAACATGTCAGTTCTAGTGTTGCTAACTTGACATTTCCGCCATTTGTCATCAAACTAAAATGCAGTCAACCAAACATAAGTTACTCTGCTCAGTGTAAAAGGTTCTCTGTAAAATCAGTGAGCAGCGCCCATACACACATTTTTGTGCTAGTGAAAGATGATGTCTGACACAGATTTTGGAACACGAGCGAAGTACAAAGCCTTGTTTGCATAATGAATAATAGTTGAGCAACCAAATGTTATGGCAAAAATGAAACAGTTGGATTCTTGGCTTGTGAGTCTAATGCTGTTTCAGTTTGGCTTAAAATAAATTAATTTTAGCTTGATGTTTATATGCTGTTTATAATGAATGCCACTATAGCCTAATTTGTGTTTTATTTTATAGTTTAATGTAATTTTATAGCTACATATTTTTCATCCTTGTTCTGTTCTGAATACTGTTAAATTTAAAGGATTTTTTTGTGCAGTGAGGGGAACTAAATAGGCTAGCCTATATATAGTGTATATAATGTTTGTTTTATTTACTGGTATTTAATATACATATAAATTAATGTAATTGTCTGCAGTTACAAATCAATTTCTCTTTCATGAGATTACTTCCTCTTTTTGCCCGGGTTTCGTTTCTCCGTGTCGTAAACTCTAGGGGCAAGGCTTCTAAACTGGGGTGTTTTTAGGGGTGTGATATTCAAATGTTGATTGTTTTCTGCCGCCACATTTATCAATGTATGATCATTCACAAGATGGGATTGGTGGCATACGAATGTTTCATGAATCACATGTGAACCCTGAAGTTGATTTGTGCACTCTTGATTTGATTTGTGATCTTAATATGTCTTGTCTACACATTCACATTTGAAGAGAATAGATGTTTTCTTACTTTTGGTCTGTGGCAGAGCTTGCATTCATCAATGTGAACACATATGTTGAGGCTACCAATGATTGATGGATGACCAGTACCAGCTGCAGTTCAGCCTGTAATGCGCTGCAAAAAGGTTGATATTGTCAGCCCGAGATCTATTGAGGGACCGATGTGAGTCTATTTCTAAGATGATTAACTGGTTGATTTTATTATTTTTGTGCATTATAATCCGCAGGCTGGGTGGGTGGGGTAATAAAATACATTCTGATTAATTGTTCAGGAAGTTGCAGTGACAGAAACAGAGACGTTCCAGTTAACGTTTGAAGGGAGTAAAGCCTGTGTTTATGCTACTAAGAAAGTGTAGGCTAATCTGGCATTTAATAGCAGCCTACAATCAGCGTATTATGTTATTGTTACCGTTACCTCTTATGGCTTCGACAAGGTTTGGTTCTGTCCTCCACGCAGTGCCAACTCACACCAGGAGCAAAGCAACTGAATCCGTGAGACCACAAGATTTGCCTGTCCAATGTTGTTTTTCTTGATTTTCCGTGTTTTTCTTGATTTTTGGGATTCTACCATGGGTTAGTAGGCTGAATGGTTATGTTTTGTCCGGTTTAACGGTGTTTATTGCTATGTCCTACTTTGTTGTACTGTAGAAGTTAAGGTCTAGTTATGAATGACTGTTTTTAGTGGTTTAAAATACATCCTCAATTATTTTGTGCGGCTTGATATTCATCATGAAAAACTAAGAATTGGAATCTTTGTAATGTGATGATTGGGTGTGGGTCGGGGCAGATGTCTAAATCAGCGAAAAATATAGATGCAGGTGGGTGGCGGATGGTTAATTTATTTGAGGCAGCAGATTCGGGTGATGTTTGAGCACTTTGTTTTCTCCTGGTTTTTAGCCAGCTAGGGAATTAGGGGAGACTTCTGTATTTCTTTTGGGGATTTTTTTTCTCATTGTTAGGTAATTTAAACTTTTCTAAACCCCTAGTTAGTTTAACTTTGGTTTGTTATTTTGGCCTGGATCCCCTTCCGAAGATATGTACTTCTAATCAATGATTTACGATATAATAAACAAACTTTTCAGCTTTTGAACAAGCCTCTATTGTGGTCGTTGTGAGCTGGGACAGGAGAGGAGGAGCAAAAATATTCTTTAATTTTATTCTTGTCATCGGCCTTACCAACCCTAGACTGGTCAGGATGTGACAATATATATATATACTGTATATATACAACCCGAATTCCGGAAATGTTGGGACGTTTTTTTAAATTTGAATAAAATGAAAATTAAGACTTTCAAATCATATTTTCAAATCAATTTCAAATATTTTATTCACAATAGAGCATAGAGAACATAATAAATGTTTAAACTGAGAAATTTTACGCTTTTATCCACTAAATGAGCTCATTTCAAATTTGATGCCTGCTACAGGTCTCAATAAAGTTGGCACAAAGGGCTAAAAAAAAAAGGGCAAGACATTTTGAAAAGATTTAGCTGGGAGAACATCTAGCAACTAATTAAGTTAATTGACATCAGGTCTGTAACATGAAAGAGATGTCTTAGAGAGACAGAGTCTCTCAGAAGTAAAGATGGGCAGAGGCTCTACAATCTGTGAACAAGTGCGTAAAAAGATTGTGGAATACTACAACGTTCATCGACGTCAAATTGCAAAGACTTTGCAAATCTCATCATCTACAGTGCATAACATCATCAAAAGATTCAGAGAAACTGGAGAAATCTCTGTGCGTAAGGGACAAGGCCGAAGACCTTTGTTGGATGCCAGTGGTCTTCGGGCCTCAGACGACACTGCATCACTCATCGGCATGATTCTGTCATTGACATTACTAAATGGGCCCAGGAATACTTCCAGAAACCACTGTCGGTAAACACAATCTGCCGTGCCATCTGCAGATGCCAACTAAAGCTCCTTCATGCAAAAAGGAAGCCACATGTGAACATGGTCCAGAAGCGCCGTCGTGTCCTGTGGGCCAAGGCTCATTTAAAATGGACTGTTTCAAAGTGGAAAAGTGTTCTATGGTCAGACGAGTCCAAATGTGACATTCTTGTTGGAAATCATGGATGCCGTGTCCTCCGGGCTAAAGAGGAGGGAGATGTGCGCCAAACAGAGCATCTCTGATGGTATGGGGGTGCATAAGTCCATACGGTATGGGCAGCTTGCATGTTTTGGAAGGCACCATGAATGCTGAAAGGTATATAAAGGTTTTAGAGCAACATATGCTCCCCTCCAGATGACGTCTATTTCAGGGAAGGCCTTGTGTATTTCAGTAGGACAATGCAAAACCACATACTGCAGCTATTACAACAGCATGGCTTCGTAGTAGAAGAGTCCAGGTGTTGAATTGGCCTGCCTGCAGTCCAGATCTTTCACCTATAGAGAACATCAATGATTAACATCATTAAATGAAAAATACGTCACAAACTCTTCAGAAGCTGAAAACATCATTAAACGAAAAATATGTCAAAGACAATCACAAACTCTTCAGCAGCTGGAAACCTATATCAGGCAAGAATGGGACCAAATTCCAACACCAAAACTCCAGAAACTCATAACCTCGACGCCTAGACGTCTTCAAACTGTTCTGAAAAGAAGAGGAGATGCTACACCATGATAAACATGACCCCGTCCCAACTATTTTGAGACATGAGACAGGCATCAAATTTGACACGAGCTAATTTTGTGCATAAAATTTTAAAATTTCTCAGTTTAAACATTTGTTATTTTCTCTATGTTCTATTGTGAATAAAATATTGGCTCATGTGATTTGAAATTCTTTTAGTTTTGATTTTATTCAAATTTAAAAAGCGTCCCAACATTTCCGGAATTCGGGTTGTGTGTGTGTATATATATATGTGTATATACACACACATTGCAGACAATTTGGTCCCTTGCCAAGCAACGGACAAAAAGCCCACTGGCAGATCCAGCCTTGACAATACAGCAAGTAAACGACAGTAAACGATGATGGCCGTGTTGCAGTTGTGCTTAACTTTTACTTTCTTGTGTTTAGGGTTTTCCATCACATGTTCATCACAGAGCAAATTGTGTTTTACTGAGTGAGAATATGTTTAGAGTTTTGCAAAAAGAGTGCATGAGCTCTGCAAACAGTGTCTAAACTGCCTGAACTTCTTTAAGGTTTTTCAGAAAAAGTGATTCCTTTGACAAATTGGTCTAGGCTTTGGTTCAGAGAATGGGGTGTAGTGTTTTAGCAAATGTGAAAAACTGTAACGCGCATCTTATAGATGTCTCTGTGATGAAAGAGTGCTATCTGGGATGCGGAACATTTTTCCGGGATCTGGCAACCCATAACGGGCCGCTCTTGTCATAAATAAAAGTGAAAGTAAATGTACAGACTTAATGTTGCCGTTTTAAACAGACATAATCGTGATTTACAGAGTATATTTAAATCTTTAATACAATCGATGCTGACGCAGGAATTTGTGTGTATAGCTGCCTGATGGAAATGTGAATGGGTATGTATAATATGTTTCACCCGAAAACAAATGAACAAAGTTTCTTGTATCTTTTTGTGCTGACTGCCATTCTTCCAAGTCTAAACAGCATTTTAACATGTGCCTGATATTATGTATTTGAGTGAAGGCAGCTTGTAAGCTATTTCTTTAACTCTCATTCAGCTGAAATATACACCTTATTAATGTAAGAACACGAGGCTTCCGGTTAGCTGTACAAAAACTGTACGTTATGCTGATCGCAGACTGCTATTCATCTAATTATTTCAATTAAAGGGGTCATATGATGCGATTTCAAGTTTTCCAGCATGCACTACACAGAGCCGTAGTTCACTGACAATTAGGCAATATCGCGTTCATAATCGCAGATGAATCGCATTCAATTATGAACGCGATGTCGCCTAGCTTGTCAGTGAACTACGGCTCTGTTTATTAAATGCCGCTCCATCTGAAAGCAGGTGATTGAGATTTACTACTAATCACAAGACCGGCTTTACTGACGAGATGCGCATGACAATCGCATGCGATTAATTGCACAGCCCTAGTATGAATTATAAAGTGCTCTTTAAAGTGAATTTGATAATGACAAATGTATAGTTGATTTGTTGCATATAGTAACTTAAAGGATGAACTTTAATCTCGTTTATTTATTTATTTTTTTCTTTTAGTTCAGTTGATCAGAAGAGATCAGAAGCAGAGCCCAGCTGTTTGTCTATGAAGAGTGACAGGTCTATGGAGCAGCCATTATGGTTTAACAGTGGAGATTCCCGGACTGGTCTTAGGTATAACACTTGTATAAAAACATGATTATAGCATGACATGTTATATTATCATATATTATTAGTTCAGTTCTCAGTTTTTGTACAAACAGTGTATGAATTGATAAAGTGCTGTTTAAAGTGAATTTGATAACAATAACTGAATAGTTAATTTGTTGCATACGGCCGTCGTGGCCTAATGGTTAGAGAGTCGGACTTGTAACCCGAAACGTCGTGGGATGTAGGTGGGGGGAGTGAATGAACAGCGCTCTCTTCCGCCTTCAGTAATCACGACTGAGGTGAGACCCTTGAGAAAGACACCTAACCCCCAACTGCTCCCTGGGCGCCACAGCAAAAAATGACTACCCACTGCTCCGGGTGTGTGTTCACAGTGTGTGTGTGTTCATTACTGTGTGTGTGTGCACTTGGATGGGTTAAATACAGAGCACAAATTCTGAGTGTGGCCACATGTCATGTCACTCACTCACTTAATTTAAAGGATTAACTTTAATATCTCTCTGTTTTAGCTCAGTTCATCAGAAGAGATCAGAAGCAGAGTCCAGCTGTGTGTCTATGAAGAGTGACGCGTCTATGATTCAGCCATTAGATTTTAAGAGTGGAGATACACAGCCTCTTCTCAGGTATAACATTTCTGTAAAATATATGATCTGAACATATGATAAAGGGTGCATAACACATTGTACTTTTTAACTCATATAATATATATTTTTTAATTAATGTAATCATTTTTATTTTCAGCCATGAAGTCCTCAGCACATTTAGATTAAATCTGAAGAAGAAGTTTGGGCATCTGTATGAGGGAACAGCGATGCAGGGAAACCCAACACTGCTGAATGAGATCTAAACAGAGCTCTACATCACAGAGAGTGAGAGTGGAGAGATCAGTAATGCGCATGAGTTGAGACAGATTGAGACACAATCCAGGAGAGTAGCAACAGAGGACACACCGATCAAATGCAATGACATCTTTAGAGCTTTACCTGGACAAGACAAAGCCATCAGAACTGTGCTGACAAAGGGAGTCGCTGGCATTGGAAAAACAGTCTCTGTGCAGAAGTTCATCCTGGACTGGGCTGAAGGGAAAGAGAATCAGGACGTCCAGATCATATTTCCACTTCCTTTCAGATAAATCAACCTGATGAAGAACAAAAAACTCAGTCTTTCAGATCTTCTTCATGTCTTTTTCCCAGAAACTAAAGAAATGGAAATATCTAGTGATGAATATAAAGTGTTGTTCATCTTTGATGGTCTGGACGAGTGTCGTCTTCCCTTATATTTTCAAAGAAATGAGATTCTACGGGATGCAAACAAAACTACATCAATGGACGTGCTGCTGATGAATCTCATTGTGGGGAATCTGCTTCCCTCTGCTCTCATCTGGGTTGTGAAAGGCAACCTGATCTTCTATGATGAAGACCTGAGAGAGTGTGGCATTGATGTGACAGAAGCATCAGTGTACTTAGGATTGTGTACTCAGGTCTTCAAAGAGGAGTTGGGCTTGTATCAGGGGAAAGTCTTCTGCTTTGTTCATCTCAGCATTCAGGAGCATCTAGCAGCTCTATATGCACACCTCTCCTTTAAAATCAACAACATCAATGTGTTTGACCAAACCAAACAAAGTCTGTTGCCTTTTAACCAGAAGAAATATAATTCATTATCTGAGCTGCATCAGAGAGCTTTAAAAAAGGCCCTAAAGAGTGAGAATGGACATCTGGATCTTTTCCTGCGTTTTCTTCTGGGTCTTTCAGTCGAGTCCAATCAGACTCTCTTACGAAAACTACTGACACAGACAGGAAGCTGCTCCTGCAACAAAGAGGAAACAGTTCAGTACATCAAACAGAAGATCAGGGAGAATCGCTCTCCAGAGAAATCCATCAATCTGTTCCACTGTCTGAATGAACTGGGTGATGATTCACTGATGCAGGAGATCCAACATTATCTGAGATTTGGAGAAATAAGAGAAACCAAACTCTCGTCTTCACAATGGTCAGCTCTGGTTTATGTGTTGCTGACATCAGAGCAGAAGATGGATGTGTTTGATCTGAAACAGTTTATTGGCGCACAATATACAGCAGATGAAGTTCTTCAGAAGCTGTTACCTGTGGTTAAAGAATCCAGATCAATTCGGTAAGTGACACTGAAAACAATCACTCCACTTTGAAAACATCATCACATTTATGACTGGAGCATGTACTTTCTTACCAAAGTGTAACACTCCAAACAATAAGAGAGGATAACAAAAGGTTCCTGACTGGACATAATTATTTATTTGGGCATCAATAACCAAGGAAACTCTCAAGCACACAACATTAGTAAATACAAATATGACACCTTTATTTTGTAAGGATCCACCCAGATTGGCCCAATGATGGTATCCAATTGGTGGGAGAAGGTATAATGCATGTAGGTCTTTTACTTGTGCTTATGCAAAGTTCACTTAATTTATCAGGATTTAGTTTAAATTTTGTCTAGCTCCGTGTTTAATTTGACTCCAATTTCAATAATCATAAAATGTAGGCGGTATTTCTAATTAAAAACTGATAAGAAATATCAATTATGTATTAATTTGGATATTTGATTATTTAGGAAATTCCATACTTTCAATTATTCGCAAATTAAGGACCCGGTGTTGCCGATATACATTGGCTGGGGAACAGCGCGCTCTTGGCAAAATTGACCCTGAGTCCCAGGCATTCTAGGTGGCTGAGGAGGAGGGATCTGTGAGATAGTAGTTCGTCCTCTGACTGGGCCAGAATGAGCCAGTCGTCGAGGTAATTCAGAATGTGGATTCCCGTCTGTCTCAGCGGGGAAAAGGAATCCATGCACTTTGTAAAAGTGCGAGGAGCGAGGGACAGTCCAAAGGGAAGGACTGTGTACTGATAAGCTACTCCCTCGAAGGCGAATCTCAAGAATCGTGGATGTGAAAGTATGCGTCTTTCAGGTCCAGTGAAAAGAACCAGTCCCCTGGGCATACTTGCGAGAGTATCTGTTTCAATGTAATCATCCTGAACGGCCATCTCATGAGGGCGCGATTCAGGTGCCTGAGATCGAGGATGGTCCTTAGGCTACCATCCTTCTTGGGGACGAGGAAGTAACGGCTGTAGAAGCCTGACTCGCTCTCGGCTGGGGGAACCGTTTCTATGGCCCCTTTTGCCTGCGGTCAGGTATTCCGCCATAGGATCCTCAGATTCTTCTCCTTCAGTGATGACTGCTAGATCTTCGCTCTACGAAGCTTTCGCCGTGATCAAGCCTTGCAGCGGATCGAGAGACCTCTTCCTGCTCGGCCATCTTCACCACTTCGCGCCTGCAGCAGCGACGATCTCCAGTTCCCTGCCGCCATCTGGCGACATCAAAAGAGCAAATTTCAGAGCAAATTTGATGAGTTGTTCTTGCCGGGGCGCCGTCAGGCCCCTCGACAACGAGCTTCACCATTTTTCCCGGAGGTCCACGACGAGATCACCAAGTCTTGGCGCACCCCCTACTCGGCCTGCCTTCGTGCCTCATTTTCGTCCGCCCTCACATCTGTCGACGGCGCCAAAGAAAAGGGGTACGGCAGACTGCCTCCCCTGGATGAGTCAGTGGCCGCGTATCTCTGCCCGCCCACGGCCATCGGTTGGAAGGCAAAGGCCTCCCACCCCTCCAAGCCGTGTAGGACGACTTTAGCTCTCACTGGACAAGCCTATTCGTCAGCTGGAAAAGCGGCCTCGGTGTTTCACTCCATGGCAGTCCTCCAGGTCTTTCAGGCCAAACTCCTCCGCTGCATGGACGAGTTCGGCCCAGACCCCGCAGCTTTTAAGGAGCTGCGCAGCTCGACCGACCTGGCTTTACGCGCCACCAAGATGACGGCTCAGGCGATTGGCAGGTCCATGGCCAGTCTAGTGGTGCTCGAGTGCCACCTATGGCTGACCCTTACGGAGATTAAGGATGTGGATAAAGTCCCCTTCCTGTTTGGACCTGCGGTTGAGGGTTTCGCTGAACACTTCACCGCTGCGCAGAAGTCGTCCCAGGCAATGCGACACTTCTTGCCAAATCACTTCAGTTCTACAGCTGCTTCCAGTTGCCCCAAGACGACGTCGACTCAGCAGCCCGCCAAGCCTGCACCTCCAGCAGGCGTTTCAAAAGATTCTGGGCCTCGTAGCCTCAGTACTGGCTGAAACCACGTGTTCTGCCCAACTCCTGTTGTGTCAAAGTGGATCAGGCCTGCGTAGCAGCTCTGGCCCCTTGGAAAGACCCTCAGTGGATGGAACAGGGCGTGCCTCTGGGAATGGTCTGCAGAAGGAAAGTGGTCTCATCAGACGCTTCCAACACAGGTTGGGGAGGGCTGTGCAACGGCAAACCAGCTTTCGGCCACTGGTCGAAAGAGGAGGGTCGGCTTCATATCAACTGCCTGGAAATGCTGGCAGTATGTTTGGGCCTTCGCACCTTTCTGCCAGACCTAAGGGGACACCATGTTTTAGTCCATTCAGACAGCATGACGGTGGTGTCCTATATAATTCGTCAGGGTGGTCTCTCCTCTAAGCACCTCTTCATTCTGGTAGAGCACCTCTTGGAATGGGATCACCTCAACTTGCGTTCACTGAGAGCAACACATGTGCCAGGCAGTTTGGACCAAGGAGCAGACATGCTATCTTGGAGCAATGTCCCCTCGGATGAGTGGATGCTCCACCAACAAACGGTTCAAAGAATCTGGGAGATCTTCGGCAAGGCAGAGGTCGACCTCTTCGCCTAAGAAGACAACTCTCATTGCCCAACTTATTTTTCGAAGGATAGGGATGTGTTGGCCCACGGCCCAATCTCCTCCTTTACGCTTTTCCCCCGATCGCCCTGATCCCACAGGTAATCAGGCGAATCAGGGAACAGAAACACAGGGTTCTGTTAGTAGCCCCACTCTAGAGGAACTAACACTGGTTCGCAGAGCTGTCTCGGCTGTGTCTTGGGACGAATACTCAAGGCTGGGCCGACCTCTATGAGTATGAATCCCTCTGGGCCCCTTTTTGGTGCTTAAGGCAAGTTCAAGTATTAGTCGTTCCTCTAGCATAGCACAGCGGGATTGTACTGGTTCCCCACAGCATCTGGCCATGCTATGTAGCTGCACGACTCAGTCGTCACTTCAGTCGAAGTAACCTGAGGACTCTATGGCGAAATGCCCGCTTATATAGCCAAATGGCCCCGCCCATTCTGGCGGGCTTCGTCGCATAGGCTCGTGCAGCTCCGCTGCCAATCCATTGGTTTGTTTTTAATTCACTGTTTAAACTGTTTTAGTTACACTGCGTTATTGAAAATGGCTTTAGCCATCGGAGAAAAAGGAGTTTTCCCCATAGCGTCTTAAGCAGATGCACTACTCGTTCCCGTATCTCAGGGAACCGAGGTTACGTTAGTAACCAAGTACATTTCCCACTGACTTCTTAAATAAAGCTTGCAACATCACAACTGACAACATATGGAATACTCAGATACGCAAATTAGTATGTTTTGACGTCACTACAGGGAAATAACCTGATTTATTAATAAAGTAATGTAAATGCTGCTTACTTGCATTGTCAGGTTACTGATGTGCATGTAAGCGTGGAAAACTGGTTATTTTAATAAGCTGATATTTGTGAGTTTACTGGTGTGCATGTAAATGTGCTAGATACAAATGTTATAAGCAGGGGTTGAGATGGTCATCATATATATTTCTATGGATAGTGGTCTCCATACATGCCATTGAGACCACTCTAGCTAAATACTTGGCTGTCGACAATATACAATATAAAAAAATGCACATGAAGGGTAATAATAACCTGCCCTATTTAACCCCCTGCTCTCACACTAGGGCTGCCCTCGACTAAGGATTTTTCTGGTCAACTAGTAGTCATTCATTTTAAGCATTAGTAGACTAATCGCACGTTTATTAATAAACCATTTAAATCATTATAATGAGCCTTTAATTGCCTACATAGCCTTATAAGCGCTCAAGCACACACTCATAAAGCTTGCCGCAGCGCAACGGCAGTAGTTATTATAAATGTGTCAGGAAAAAAACAGTGAGACTGCATTAATATTTTAATAATTTGATAAACTAATGCTTTCTTTGTTTTCGGCTTAAAAGATGAAGTCGGCGACACTGACTCGTCATCTCCGCAGTAGTGGACGTGCATGTGTGCATGTTTTATACAGATTACATAAAATGAGAATAATTGTTTTCCATTTGAATTAATTCATTTGAAAGTAGACATTTCACTCTCTATAGATATATTTTTAATGTCTGTAAGGCAAAGATATACACAGAGGTTCGCGCTCAAGTTCACAGAGACTGAGACTGCAGAAAGTGCATTATCTTTGCTTTCATTATTTTACAAAAGCACGTTTTCTTGTTATTGTGAGTGCACACAAATAAACGTGGAGTCCAAAAGAGCCAAAGTAAAAAAAAATAAATAAAAATAAAAATTATATATACACTGAACAATCTCTGAAATGCCTTTGGAGACGGCTTATGGTAGAGAAATGAACATTCAATTCATGGGCAACAGCTGTGGTGGACAGTCCTGCAGTCAGCATGCCAATTGCATGCTCCCTCAAAACTTGCGACATCTGTGGCATTGTGCTGTGTGATAAAACTGCACATTTTAGAGTGGCCTTTAATTGTGGCCAGCCTAAGGCACACCTGTGCAATAATCATGTTGTCTAATCAGCATCTTGATATGCCACACCTGTGAGGTGGATGGATTATCTCGGCAAAGGAGAAGTGCTCACTAACACAGATTTAGACAGATTTGTGAACAATATTTGAGAAAAATAGGCCTTTTGTGTACATAGAAAAAGTCTTAGATCTTTGAGTTCAGCTCATGACAAATGGGGGCAAAAACAAAAGTGTTGAGTTTATAATTTAGTTCAGTGTATATATATATATTAAAATACATAAAATACACAAATATGCAACAAACCGTCAAAAATGTTACTGTTTTACTTTTACTGTGAGGTTGATTTACAACCTGAGGGGGATGAATTCTCTTCAGAGTTCTCTCTCTCTCTGTGTGCGCGCGTGTGTGTATGTAAGAGACTGAGTGAGTGAGAAATAATGCACTGTGCTCATGTCGACCGTAGGCGTGCCACCGAAGACAAATTCTACTATGCTTGTCCGTGTTCCATTCGTACCTCGCTTGCAGAAAACAACCAGTCAGAAGCGGATTGCGTTCTGCTTCGCGGCTTTGAGTTTTTAATGCTGTCTGTATTTTTAATATCAAGAATGTCCCGCTCTTTACTGTCTCATTCATTCACGTTCCTTCATTAATAACGCTAACGCAGACGTGCACTGAACACGCACTTTGGCCGGTACAAAAAAAATTATTATTATTTTAAACCTTTTATCAGCTTATGTAGGCTCTACAACAAATGAATTGCTGATATCTATTGATGTCTACTTTTTGTAATAGATCATTTCTTGGTAAAGGGTGAGAGATCTGGCGAGCCACATGATTTTTGTCAAAGAGCCAGGTGTGGCTCGTGAGCCATAGGTTCCCGACCGCTGGTGTAGGCTAATCTGGCCAAAGAAGAACTTTTGTTTTATTATTAAATGTTCATTTAAATGCAGCCTATTATTAGTGTATTATGTTACTGTTACCCCTCATTTGCTCATCTCTACTACCAGATAAACACATTAATATTGGTGTTTTTTTTTGTTCTCCACACAGACTACAGTCCTGTAATCTCACTGCTCAGTCCTGTAAGAGTTTGTCATCAGTTTTACAATCATCAAACCCTGTCCTGAGAGAGCTGGACCTGAGTAACAATGACCTGCAGGATTCAGGAGTGAAGCTGCTCTCTGATGGACTGAAGAGTCCAAACTGTCAGCTGCAGATACTGAGGTAAATGGTTTTCCATAAAATAAATAAAAATGCTTGGTGTGATTATCAAATAGTAAAGCTTGTGATGTAATTATATAAACATACACCGTGGTAATCTATGTTAATTTACATGCGAGCAGCTCGTGATCCAGTATTTTTAGTGTTTTAGAGTGGCGTGGTTCACAGTAAATGCTCCTCCACACAAACTCCATCTCAAGAAAATGCTGTGAGTTTGGGTCACTTATAACATGGATGTATAAATGCAACATGCATCAAACATCTTTCCAGCCTTTTTTAATTTGATTGGACGTCTTCGTCATTTTCACCTTGACTAGTGCTATTTGACAGCTGAGGCAGACCAACCTAAAAAAATGAATTAAAAAAAAAAAATTTTCATCGAAACAACAAACCAATAGGTGAATAATGAAGTGCAGCAGAGCAGTATGAAGAATATCAAATATTGAGAGAGTAATTTGCCTGTATAGTTGGAGGGGGGCGTGTCCTGGATCGAAATGTTAAAGTAAACAGCATGTTGAGTTAAGCATACAAATGACATCAAATCAGTATCCAGAAGATAGAAATGAATGTGTATTCAAGCTGTAAACAGAAATGTCAGTAGGATGTGCTGCATTCTTTTGGAGCACTTTTCCCATGACATGCTACATTTTAATATTTTATTGACAGTGAGGATCGCTTCGAATACAGTACACTGCCGGTGTTCAAATTATATATTGACCAGTTTAAACAAAGGCAATAACAGGACTGTACAACTGTTGCTGTATGCTGTTTGTGTCATGCACCGAAACCTACTGTACATTACGCACCCCTTATGATTGCAATGACCGTCAAATGCAGTAGTATTCAAAGACATATGTGCCTTTATTTCTGCTTAAACTGCACAAAAAACCTGCTTGAACCAGCCTAAACAGTCAAATGGCTGAGAACTAATGCTGAGGTCTTATGATGTCCTAATACGAACACATTAGTGTGAATGAGGCTTGTACACAATAAGCTGGTAAATAAGACAAGGACACAGTGAAAGAAACTCTTTGCATCAGGAATGTCCTTACCCTTGCAATTCGATGTGTCAGCTGTTCTCTTCAGTGCACCCTTTCCATCCCTAGTAAAAAAATCAATATACTAAAATGTATTTAAATTACATTTATTGTACAGGTATACTACAAATACATTTACATATTTATGTGCTTAATATAATACCCTGCAATTGTACTTTTAGTATACTAAACTGGTATATTTAAAGTCTGCTAAATTGGAACAACTAATATTGGTCTTAATGCATTTTAATTGTGTGAAAGTAGTGCTAACTACATATACTGTATACTGAAGTATATTTTGTGCTAAAGTGGAACTATTGCAAGTATACTTCATGTACACTTTAAATATCTTGCATTTAAAGACCAATTTTATTCAAAGGTCATACAATTCTCATCAATAGTGTCATTTAAAAAAAAATTAAAAAGCTGAATATTAAGAAATGTGCATTGTGCACAAGTAGTACTCCAAATAAAGTTTTATTATAATTTTTATGTCAGTAAGTCTCGAGCAATATGTCAGAAAATATGTTAATAGATTTTAACTATATCATCATATAGTTGATATATGCCATCCCAAAGAGGTACAAAATCACTTTCAAGCTGGGGTGCTTAGCCATCTTCAAGAAACGGCTAAAAACACATCTCTTCCATCTCTAATTGACCCTCTAACTCTAGAACTCTCTATTGTAATTATATTTGATCTATTTATATATATATTGGCATGGTAATGTACATGACAATATTAATTTGTTTGGTCTTGGCGGAATAGATCTGCTACGCTGCTGCTGCTGCTGCGGCAGAGCAAGCACTGAGACTTGCTACTGCCAATACATCCACAACATGCTGCTGTGAGCATGTAAGAAATGCTGCTGCTGCAAATATAACATACATGAAATAACCCCCATATAGCATACATGAATCACCCCGTAGCAGATCTATACAGGTGGAGCTGGGGAAGGTGGAGGGTTTCTGAAGCGTGCTGCAATTGCTACTGCAAGCACTAGTCATATATTTGAATGTTGAGCAGCGAGCTCATTGGCTACTGATACAGGAGAGAACCAATCATTCCCCTTTTCCACCAGCAGGAACCAGGTGCTAGTTCAGAGCCAGTGCTATTACCGGTTCGGAGTTTGTTCAACTGGCGAGCCCTTTAAGAACTGGTTTGCTTTTCCACAGGCTAGAGAGCCACCACAGAGCCAGGTCTTATGTTACTGAATTTGTCTCATCTTTCGCTAGCGCGGTAGCGCCAAACACAACAGACTTATTCGAGAGACATCGGTGACAATGGCGGACGTTGCATTGCTGTTGATGTTCATGGCTTTGCGAACCTACATCGGCATCCAAACACGGCGAATCCAACGTGTTTGTGTTTAGCTGCTATTTCAGATATGGTGGTCAAACGTTTCTGTTCGTCTTGTTGGTCACGGTAACCCCACCCCCAGCCCCTGATGCTCTTACTTCTAGCCCAGCAATGTTTTGGTGCTACTTACAAACCGCTTTTCCTAGTTCGGAGCTGGTGCTTTGGGTGTCAAAAGACAAAGAACCAGTTTGAAACTAGGCTCTGGCTCCGAACCAGCACTCGAACTTCCTTGGTGGATAAGGGGTAACAGCTGTGCCAAGTGATAATGATGTCATTATGTCAGATTGAGTTAGACCTATCGGACTGCGCCATCTAGAGTTTCATGCCAGAACTCTGTATTTCTGTCATGACAACTCTCTGAGGGATTGGCATTGTCAAACATTGTCATTTAAAATTAAAGTGTTTTCATGCAAAGAATAAAATTGTCATTACACTGATGGTTGTTAGCTTTTTAATTATATTATCCAAAGGTACATCAGCTGGCAAACCATTAGGCAGTAAAGACTTAAGAGTCTGTTTAAATGATTGTGGTGGGGAGTTTGGTCAAACAATACAGTGAATAGTTGTGCTAAATCAAACACGGCGCCATCCGCGGAACCATTTAGTGTATGTGCACTATTTCATCTGTGAAAACTTTAATCCACTGGCAACCATGTCAGAAACTGTGGCAAATTCAGCAGTTTTTATATCTTGTTTGGTCTGACTTCGTTGCTCTCCTCTTTCTCTTTTTTCTCCATTGTAGAAACTGTTGATTATATGTATGACATGTTGCTTTAGAGGGCTGCATTGGGATTGGGATCCCATGGGAATCCACGTTTTACCTTTACTGCAGGCAGGAGTGGCTGATAAAAAAGAATATAGCGTAGGTCCCGTCATCTCGCTGTCCAGTGAATTTGGCACATAACAAGTATGATGGAGTTACATAAACATTATGCTTGCTGCGGTAGTTGGTGTTACATGGTGTTTGGTTGACAATTCTAAACTGAAAGTGTCTGCTCGGCTCTATACAGCCAGGGTTGCCAGGTCTGCATGACTAAAACTAACTAGCCATGCAAAACTAGCCATGCCAGTCAAAAACAGGCCAAAATAAACCATATCCCAAATATCAAAACTCAAAATATGTAATTTCCACATATTTTACAGTCTGTGTTATGCACATTGATCATAAACACAGCTAAGGCATCCTACCAGTGGCCCTCCCTCACAAAACGTATCATTTAATGCAGTTTTATCATAGGTTGAATGCAAAATATTTAAATACAAGCATTTCAGTCAAATGTAATTTATGCAATACAGAGATGGCAAAAGTATACATATTTACTCAAGTAGAAGAACAGATACTCATGTTTAAAACAGTAAAAGTTGAAGTACTGTCCTAGTGAAAATAGTATACTTAAGTACAATTATCCATATGTACTTTAGTGCAACTAAATATATTTATGGCACACTATAAATTGGTGTACTTAAAGTCTGTTGGTACAGGTGCATCGGAGTATATTGGGAATAGGCTATACTAAAATAATAAACCTTATGATCAAGTCTTTCTTTTTTTTTCTTTCTTTGGTTTGCCCAAAAAGAAAGTCTCATCTAAAAAATAAATAAATAAATACATGAATTAATTACACAACATCATCTTAAAATATTATCATAATTCTCAGATTTGAAATACATGGCGAAACTAGCTAGAATGAGTTTCTAGACTCTAAAAGTTTCTTCTGAAAAATGTGCCAAATCTGCAACACAGATCCCCTAATAGTGTGCCCTCTACTAAGTTCAGATGTTTAGCAAAAGTACAGCAAAACTGATTGATGGTGAATTTCATAGCCTGCGAAAGTAAGGTGAGGAAAGACTGCCTTATCAAGCCCCTTCACTGAACTGTAGCCTATATTTAGGTCGATGTTAAAATGACATTATTAAAATACTTAAGACACTTTCAAGAGGCCAAGGAACAAACAAATATCAGTACACAGAATGTGATATTGTCTCTTATGCCATAGTCTTAGGTAAGAACTCATACAGCGGCCTTGTTTACTTTAATGATATGACAACATACAGTACAAACAATCCCTACAGACATACATTAATATGGCCTTCATCTCTTACCGAGACTAGTTGTTGGGCTGAGTGAGCATGGACATGTCATTGAGGTTATATGGGTGTGCGTGTATTAGACATGTGCCGGTATTCGGTAATGCGATATATCACAATAATGAATATGCACGGTATTGTTATCGTGGGCACTTCAAAATACAGAGAATAATTAGTTATTACAAATTATTCAGAATTTTGAATGCATTGTAGGAATGCTTTTCCCATCAACTGGTCACAATGCACAACACCGCTGTATGCTGCGTGAAAGACGCGTGCGCACTCTGATGTAAACAAGCACGGATGAGAAGTTTGAAGTATGAGAAGTTTTCAAACTTTTTTTTACATTTTAATCTGGACTACAACATGCCCTAGATATTGTTTGAAAGTGTTTTGAATCTTTATTGTTCGGTCACACTTTACATTAGGGCTTCATTAGTTAACATTAGTTAATTCAGTTAACATAAACTGCCAATGAAAAATTCTTCTGAACATTCATTAATCTTAGGTATTCCAATATTTAATAACACGTTGTTGTTAAAATCAAAAGTTGCAACTGTATTATTTAATGAGCTAACATGAACTAAGACTTGTATTTTTTAAACAAAGATGAATAACTTCTGTAGCAAATGTAGCTATTGCTCATTGTGAATGTTAATGCATTAACTAAGCTTAACTAATGAGGTCTTATTGTAAAGTGATACCTATTGGTCTTTATAGTTCTTTTGCACTTTAATCTGTGTAAAACTTTTTACTTATACATTTATTTTACAGTTATTTTGTTATAAGAAAAAGTTATTAAACCTGTTATACTGTATTATGACAGCACTTTTTAAAACTAAATT
>NW_015558556.1:26958-43722 GCF_001515605.1 Sinocyclocheilus anshuiensis | reverse complement strand
ATACCGTATACCGTGATAAAAGCATAAGCAATTAATCGCAACATGAAAATTTGATACCGGCATATCCCTAGCGTGTATGTGTGTGCGCGTTTGTAGGTCATATTTTAAGTATTTTTTTAGTATATAATATTTTTAGTAATATAGCATTTAAAGTGCTCAGAGAACACCATTATGAAAATCACTTTTAACAAGTTTCAAACATGATGTAGATGGAATTAAGAACCTATCCAGTGCACTTTTTTAAGGATGAATATATATACTTCATCCTTCCCCAAATGCATTTGAAAAAAAAGTATACTATTTTACAAATTCATTTGTAATGCACCAAGTTTGTGCTCGATGAAAGCATGAAATAACTACATTTATAGTGCACTTTCAGTTAGTATAGACATGTCAATCCATTTTTAGTGTACTTATCATGAAATAAATACATTTGAAATACAATTAAGTATATTCATTTTTCACTAGGGTGACTACACTTTTTACTCAAGTTAAAGTAAAGCAGTATGGGCTCTGACATGTACGTAAGTAAAAAGTAGCCATTGCTACTACATATTTTAGCGTCACGCTGGTAACTGGACCTCACATCATATTGATACATTAATACAAAATAACTTACATTTCTGATTTTGTTAGCTAATGAATGTATCCAGGCTGAACAACCACCATATAGAACACAAGCAGGGAAAAGACTATGCTGACAGAAAAAAAAAATCACCATTCACACCAACACCAATCAGCCATATCCTAGATTATAGGGTGATTCAAAAAAAATATTATGATGCTTTACAAATTACAAAGTTGAGGTGAGTTATACTCTAAATATTATTGAGTTATTATTGAACTCTAAACAGAAATAAAATTTGAATGCAAGAATAATTTACACTTCACCTGGTTTACCAGTGCTACAGCATATACTGAAGAAACAATCTGACTTCACCAGTCAGTTTCAGATGACAGCTCAATACTACAGAAATTAAGAGTATACATTTCCATATATAAAAAAAAGAAAACGTATGAACATGACTGAGAACAGAGACATTCCAAACACAGACCTATTCACTGGCCTGAACAATTTGTCCTAAAACTGAATATTAATGTCTGTGCCATCAGCACTAGAAACATGTGGCAACATCCCTTATACAAAAATGAGAAACAAAATTACAAGGAAAAAACCTGAGCCCCTCCATAAACTGAGGAATAACTTTTAAGGCAAGACATACTAGAGCTTTCTTTTTACCCTCAAGTTTCAAAAACTGGGCATTAACTGTCATACACAACCTTATTACCAGAAGTCTTTGTTTAGCCTGAGAAGCAGCTGATTTTCAAAGTTCTTGGAATCCACACGTGCTCTTTTTGGTGTAAAAATCAGTCCTGAACAGTCGCTCACAGGCAGCTGAGGCTGGAAGCAGAGTGTTAAACCTTAATGACAAGTGCCATACTGCAAAAAAGGACTTTAGTACCTCCATTGTGTCAGTGGGACGGTTGAGATAGGTCTCCAGCTAACTGGTGTCATCTTGAGAGCAGGACTTTTTCATCGCTGAAGCATGCTGAGGAATTTGAGGCCTCGCCTTTATACACTTCCATTTGTTGTTTCAGGTGGCTTTTGATGTAGTCAAGACCTATGGAATTAAAAACAACATAGGTCCAACATAGTTCCAGCTTCAACAAACTCAACACTCTCACTGTTTTCCCCCTCTTCTTCTTCATCATCATCATCACTCTCTCTTTCTCCCATCTGACTTGGCCTGGCCCCTTCCACAGTTTCTGGAAGACTAAATGTTTTTTTTTAAATTGGAGCCATTATCCGTCTTTTCACGGATGTTGAACTCTGTGTGAATTTCATTCAAGGCACCTGCGAGTGCAGAAAAAGAATGTGTGCCTTTTAGTTGTTTACATGCTAGGGCAGCATAACATCTCTGTAGAGTTTCAAGATCTATCCAGTGGGCCGTGACACCTATGAAGACAAAAAACTAGATTGATTGGTTGAAAAAGGCGTGCAAATTGAGCAATGACAAGAAATAATATCGATCATGCCTCCAAACAGATTAAAACTGAAGTAACAAGCCTGGTTTAAAAATGTAGGAAGTAGAAAGTACAGATATTTGTGTAAACAGCAACAGTTTGAAAGTAGCCCAATTCCGTGAAAAAACTTTAAGAAATGGATTAAGAAGTTAAGAAAACAGTCCCATGCAGGGCTCTACCATCGATATCAATCAATTCAGCACCACAGCCATGGACAGCACCTGGAAACTTCATACATAAGAAGGTATACCTTAAGAAACCTCCTAAGGTATAATTCAGGGAACACGACTAGGAAAGGTATACCTTTAGAGTCTTTGTCATTTTATTTTTAAAATCCATTTAAACAAAATAGGTTTTATGTATACCTGGTAATAGTGGTTCAACGGATCACAAATCTCACGGTTCGGATCACATTATGGTTTTTGACCCACGGATCGGATCATTTTTCGGATCAGCAAGAAAATAAAAATATTAAAATTTAAGTTGCTTTCCATTTATTACTTAAAGCGAAGTACTTCTTTGATACCACAGCAAATACTACTAGATTAACTAAGAAAGTTTAAACTAAAGATTAAAGAGACAAGAGAACAGCCAGTAAAAATAAGAACAAATACACAAATTACAAGCATAGATAAATACAACAGAATATGTTACAAATAAAATAAGGTTGGTAGTATTCAAATACAGAAATGTAATATTTAGGGAAAATAACACTGCAGAGTGTTCACTGTAGAGTTATCACAGCTGTTTTGTTGTTCGATAATCATTAATGACAGCAGCAGTATTTATAGACTGCTGTCCCTTTAAGACCTGATGCACGGATCCGATATAATGATACACATCACATCCGATTTCTTTCTCAGCGGTTTTCATTCACTTGAGACATAACTGACTGTGTTTACCTGAATGATTGTTGAGATGGGTATTTTGTCATCATTTTATGTGTATGTGTCTGTTCAGAGGATTCAGTTCGGTGTTCGCGCTTCTGTGCGTGTAGAGAACAGCGCGCGAGTAATGAATCGAGTTCCCTTTCGCCTTTTCTCTCTGGAATTGTTTAAAATTCGCTTGCTTGTGTAAATATGAACAAATGATAAACTTATACTCTATTATAGTTCAATTTTGCAATTAATTTATTTGTTCATTTAACCACTACCTGGTAGCACCAATGAGAAATGTATTTTAAACTCAAAGTATGGCCCTAAACCTTAAGACATTACCATATTGGAATAATTCACGTCTAAAATAGGTACAAATGTGTGAAAGTCAAACTAATGTCATGTGGGGCTGTGTTTGTAGGTTGTCTGGATGTAGGGTGACAGAGGAAGGCTGTGGTTATGTGTCTTCAGCTCTAAGTTCAAACCCCTCACACCTGAGAGAGCTGGATCTGGGCTACAATCACCCAGGAGATTCAGGAGTCAAGCTGCTCTCTGAAAAACTGGAGGATCCAAACTGCTCACTGGACAAACTCAAGTATGTTATTTCAACTCTTTGGTGCCTGTTTGTATACAGTAGGTAGGCTCCATGCTTAAATACAAATTAGTCACATGTGAAACCCATTTACGAAATCACTACCAGGTGGCACGAGGGGACGGTTCACACCATTTGCTCAATAAAGTGGAAAATTTGACGTTTTTAATTGTGAATGAAGATAAAAAATAATTAAACTGTAACATTAAATCTCAACTAATTATTCATCACATTTTGGTTACATTATTTTTATTTTAAATGTTGCAGTACAACATTTTGAAAACCTTTTTGAAACCACATTACTTAATTGCAACTAAAATACAATGTTATGAAAAGTTGTTTTTGTTTTGTTTCTGCATAAAGATGCATGTTCATTTTCTGACTTTCTAAATATTGTTCAGTACCATATTAAAGTCAAAGTTTCATTAAAAAGTCACACCTTTTTGTAAAATAAATAAATAAATAAATAATAGGAGAAACAATCCAATGTTCTGCAGAAACACATTCGGTCTGAACACATGATCTTACTGTCAGTATTTTTTCCTGTACACTCTTTATTAAGGTACAGTTAAAATTTCTATATAATTTCTTAAGTAAATTTTATGATGTATGAAAATGTATATTGTATATTCTTGTGCTATTTTTCTGTTGCCGTCTGTCAGCCTGTGAAATTGATTCTCCTGCCATATTGAACATTTACCTGGATTTAGTGCAGGTGTTGATTTCATGTTCTGGTTTGAGACTCAAACACGCGTCTCACCGCTGGAGTTTCTTCAAGCTCTAGTGAAGTGCAGGAAGAGATTTTACTGCTTCAGAATCTCTGTGCTTTAGACCAGTTCAGTGTCTGAGAAACCAACCTCTGTGTGTGCTTTATAGTGTTGATCATGGAGGAGAGATCAGGATTACAAGAGGACCACGGAAATGTACGTCTACACACACACTTGTCTGATTTACTATCTTTGTGGGGACTTTCCATAGGCGTAATGGTTTTTCTACTGTACAAACCGTATATTTTATCACCTTACACCAACCCTACACCTAAACCTACCCCTCACAGAAAATGTCCAACATTCTCAAAAAAAAATTTAAAAAAATAAAAATCATTCTGTATGTTTTATAAGCTTGCTTCCCCGTGGGGACCTAAATTGAGTCCTCATGAGTTCATGTGTTTTCAGGGTTAATTCCCCACTGGGATAGAAAAACAGGTACACAAACACTGTCTGTTTCTCTCTCTCTGTCACACACACACACACACATTTTGAAAACCTTTTTGAAACCACATTACTTAATTGCAACTAAAATACAATGTTATGAAAAGTTGTTTTTGTTTTGTTTCTGCATAAAGATGCATGTTCATTTTCTGACTTTCTAAATATTGTTCAGTACCATATTAAAGTCAAAGTTTCATTAAAAAGTCACACCTTTTTGTAAAATAAATAAATAAATAAATAATAGGAGAAACAATCCAATGTTCTGCAGAAACACATTCGGTCTGAACACATGATCTTACTGTCAGTATTTTTTCCTGTACACTCTTTATTAAGGTACAGTTAAAATTTCTATATAATTTCTTAAGTAAATTTTATGATGTATGAAAATGTATATTGTATATTCTTGTGCTATTTTTCTGTTGCCGTCTGTCAGCCTGTGAAATTGATTCTCCTGCCATATTGAACATTTACCTGGATTTAGTGCAGGTGTTGATTTCATGTTCTGGTTTGAGACTCAAACACGCGTCTCACCGCTGGAGTTTCTTCAAGCTCTAGTGAAGTGCAGGAAGAGATTTTACTGCTTCAGAATCTCTGTGCTTTAGACCAGTTCAGTGTCTGAGAAACCAACCTCTGTGTGTGCTTTATAGTGTTGATCATGGAGGAGAGATCAGGATTACAAGAGGACCACGGAAATGTACGTCTACACACACACTTGTCTGATTTACTATCTTTGTGGGGACTTTCCATAGGCGTAATGGTTTTTCTACTGTACAAACCGTATATTTTATCACCTTACACCAACCCTACACCTAAACCTACCCCTCACAGAAAATGTCCAACATTCTCAAAACAAAAATTTAAAAAAATAAAAATCATTCTGTATGTTTTATAAGCTTGCTTCCCCGTGGGGACCTAAATTGAGTCCTCATGAGTTCATGTGTTTTCAGGGTTAATTCCCCACTGGGATAGAAAAACAGGTACACAAACACTGTCTGTTTCTCTCTCTCTGTCACACACACACACACACATTTACTTGGCTATCTAAATGGAGACTCTCCATAGGCATAATGGTTTTTATACTGTACAAACTGTATTTTCTATCACCTTACATCTAAACCTACCCCTTACAGAAAACTTTGTTAATTTTTACAATTTAAAAAATACTTTGTTTTACAAATGTTTTACAAAAAAAAAAAAAAGTTTTACAAATGAGGACGTCCCCAAAATATGGTTAAGTAGGTACACACACACACGCACAGCTTTAGTGATTGTTGTTGTGTTATAAATGTCTTTGTTTTTGTCTTCAGGGGTCTGTTTTCTCACACTGGATCCAAAAACAGCAAACACTCAACTCATTCTGTCTGAGGAGAACAAAAAGGCGACATGTGTGGAAAACAAACAGACGTATCCTGATCTTCCAGAGAGATTTGATCATTGGTGTCAGGTGTTGTGTAGAGAGAGTGTGTGTGGATGCTGTTACTGGGAGCTGGAGTGGAGTGGAGATTATGGTGTGGATATATCAGTGTCATATAAGAGCATCAGCAGGAAGGGATGGGGTGATGAGTGTGTGCTTGGATATAATGAACAGTCCTGGAGAATCAGCTGCTCTCCCTGCAGTTACTCATTCATACACAATGACATATGGACTCGTCTCACTGTAGAGCCCATCAGCAGGAGAATAGGAGTGTTTGTGGATCACAGTGCAGGAACTCTGTCCTTCTACAGGGTCTCTGACATGAGCCTCATCCACACAGTCCAGACCACATTCACTCAGACGCTCTATCCTGGGTTTAGGGTTTTTACTGGATCATCAGTGAAACTGTGTTCATGAATCACAATAGATTAATAAGGGTAGATGAGGAGTAACAGCTGAATATTTTACCAGTTAAAGAAAATCAGCATGTAAGAATTTAATCAGTTTTCCTTTCGACTGCACAAAAAAGTGAATTAAAATCAAAATTGTTCATATAAAAGTACATCACTGAAATCAATAAGATCAAGAAAAGCAAGTAATCAAGTTCTTTGAAAGCAAGAATATGATCATTCAGAATAATAATGTTGTGGCCTGTCATACCCTTCCACGAAGGAATGGCGGAGCGAAGCCTGCAATAGTTGTTCGGTTTGTGAATCGGAAGCATAAAGCCGAGTTACTGAGGCAGGCCAAGAAGTTGAAGGGTACGGGGGTGTACCTGAATGAACATCTTACAAAAGAGAACGCTGATATTGCTAGACGTGCACGGATTCTGAGGAAACAGAACAAGATACAAGCTACATGGACAAGAAATTGCAAAGTGATGATACAGCTAAATGGAACACCTGAAGAAGCCAAAGTATACGCAATAAGAGAACTCAAAGAATTTGATCAGTATGGATAATCAATCACACAGATCATAAAATGTACGAGATTGAAAATGATATTGACCTGGAAAATCACTTTTTTAATAATGTAAATAACAATTGTCGTGAGTATTATACAGAAGATAAATTTAATAGAAACGTGAATATGGAGGGGGCATTATCAATAATACATTTAAATAGTCTTTATAAAAATTTCATACACATTAAGGATTGTCTGTGTCATGTTTTGCCCCTGTCTCTGTTCCTGTTTGTCCTTATTTGGTCTTGGTGCTGTCCTCGTTTAGTTGATTATGATCCCATGCACCTGTGTTTCCCCCAATTATCCCCAGTATTTAAGTTCCTGTTTGTTCAGTCTTCCTTGGTCGGGTCTACTCGTTACCTACTCCTTGTGAACATCATCCCTGTGCTCTGTGTCTCCATGTTTGATGATTAAAGACTCTTGTATTGTGAATTCTCCGCATCTCCTCGTTTCCTCGCTCCCATGCTCCAACGGATTGTGACAGAAGACCCGACCCAAAACAGTAAACTCCGTGTGTCTACCCTCCGTTTTGTTTCCCGTTTTCACCCGGTGTCTTTTTTTTCCGTTGTTCCCTCATGGATGCCCTCCTTCGCCCGGAATATCTCCTCCTTCTGGAGCAGGGGGAGACATCGCTCGAGGACCATACGAGACTGTTCCAGCTGCTAGCAAGCACCACCAGCTACCCGGACGACAGGCTCTGTGCGTTCTACGATGCCAGTCTAAACATCGAGTGCAGAGCGCCGTCGTCCGAAGATGGTCTTTGAGTGGATTTCACCACCTTTGTGGAGTACCACTCCCGACCCAGAGCCCAGCCCACCATCGCATCAGCCCGAGCCCCCCATTGACGGAAAGCCATTTCCCGCCGCGATCAGCAAGCCAGCGCAAAGCCGAGCGACTGAGCAGAGGATCGCCCCGGACGTAGAGCTGAACCCGTCAGACCAGGTGCGAGAGCCGGCAACAATGCCCGACACGAGGGAGAAAGCCGCGGACGGTGTGAGCACGGAGAGAAGCTCCGCCCCCTGCACCGCGGCTGAGGGTGAGCTGAGTATGGCGCGGTGAATGTGCCACACCGAAGAGGAGAGGGCTCCTGTTCCAGAATCCAGCCCAGAGAGGGCTCCAGTCCCCAAATCCAGTCCAGAGCGCCCTCCAGTGCCCGCTCCTTGAAAGCGCCCTCAAGTGTCCGTTCCTCCAGAGTGCCATCCTATTCCCGTGTTCAGTCCAGAGGTGGCTCCCGATCCAGAGCTTAGCCTTGAATGCCCGGAGGCTCACAAATCCCCGCCCTCCCACCCGCTCCTGTCTGGCAGCCCCTCTGCTCACCCTCAGTCCACCATCATTACGGTGTAAACTCCGCGGGTCTGCCATCCTCCAGCGTCGCCATGGCTGGAGAATCCCTCACCTCCGCCTCCAGCCTCCGAGGCCCGGACTCCGCCTCGGCCCGTAGACCCAGCGGCTCCACCTCGGCTCTTAGCTCCCTCGCCTCCACTGTCACCTGTTGACCCACCAACTCCACCGGGCTCCCTCGTCCCTCCGGCTCCACCTTGGTCGGGCATCGAAACCCGCCATCGCCTTAGGACTCCGCTCCTCTGGCTGCACCTCGTCGCTCCGTCCAAACGAAATATGAAGGGAAAATAGTAGGAGGATTATTTATAAATGATATGACTGATCATCTTCCAGTTTTTGCAATCTTTCAAAGACTATTTGAAAAAAACAAAAGGAATTAGGATAAATAGCTTTAAAATAATTCGACATAGAACAAGAGAAGTCATTGCTGCTCTCGGTGAGGACTTAAAGAATCAAAATTGGAGTGAGGTTTATGTAAGTAAAGATCCTAATAGTGCTTATGATGCTTTTTTGTCCATATTAATTGAAAAATATGAAAAACATTGTTTGTCTAAGACTGTAAAGAAACAAAAAAATTTGCATAAACCATGGATTACTAAGGGAATAGAGAAAGCATGCAAAAAGAAAAATGCATTATACGGGAAATTTATAGCAACTAGAACTAAACAAGCGGAAAATAAATATAAGGTATATAAAAATAAATTAATAAGCATTATAACTATTATAAGAAGTTATTGGACAAGCATAAGAATAACATACAAACAACATGGAAAGTACTTAATAGTATAATTAAAAAGAATACTGTAAAAGTAGATTACCCAAATTATTTGGTTAATGATGATAAATTAAGTATAAATAAAATGAATGACATTGTATTTTGTTCATATTGGGTACAATTTAGCAAAAGAGATTGTGGAGCAGAGAACTGGGGATAGGATAGATTAAATGAATATTTCCAGTAATGATTACTCAATGTTTATTAGGGGAGTTGATGAAAAAGAAAATACTTGACATTGTTAATAATTGTAAGAACAAATATTCCACTGATTGTAATGATATTGACATATCGTTAATAAAAAATTTTTATAGAATATATAGTAAAACCATTTACACACAATTGTAATCAGTCCTTTTTAATAGGCATATTCCCAAGTAATATGAAACCAGCGAAAGTTATTCCTAAGGCATATTCCCAAGTAATATGAAAACAGCGAAAGTTATTCCTATTTTTAAAAGTGGAGATCGGCATCTTTTTTCCAACTATAGACCAATTTCTCTTCTTTCCCAGTTCTCAAAAATTCTAGAGAAAATATTTGTGCGTAGGCTTGATAATTTCATAGACAAACACAAATGATTGAGTGATCATCAGTATGGCTTTAGAACAAACAGGTCGACCTCAATGGCTGTGATGGAACTGGTAGAAGAGATTTCTTCTTCAATGGATAATAATGAATATACTGTGGGGGTGTTCCTAGATTTAAAAAAAGCTTTTGACGCTATTGATTATGGCTTATTAATGATGAAACTGGAGAGATATGGTATAAGAGGAAAAGCCTTTGCTTGGATAAAAAGTTACCTCGATGACAGATATCAATTTGTACAAATAAATAATGTTAAATCAGATTTAATGAAAGTTACTTGTGGTGTTCTGCAAGGTTCGGTGCTAGGCCCCAAATTGTTTGTACTGTACATAAATTATATTTGTAAAGTGTCTAAAGTATTAAAAATGGTTTTGTTTGCTGATGATACAAATTTATATTGTTCGGGGAAAAACTTGGAACAGCTTCTGATTACAGTGGAAATCGAACTAATGGTTTTCAAAAAATGGTTTGATGATAACAGACTTTCACTGAATTTAAGTAAAAAAACAGTTTATAATATTTAGTAATCGACAAAGTAACAATAAAGTTAAATTAAGGATTAAAAATTAGGAAATATAAAGAGTGTATGAAAATAAATTTTTGCGTGTTATAATTGATCATAAATTATGTTGGAAACCTCATATCAATCATGTAAAAACAAAAATGCCCAAATCCATTGCAATATTAAATAGAATAAAACATATTTTGAATGAAAAAACCTTATATATATTGTATTATGCGCTCATAGTTCCATACATTACTTATTGTGTGGAGGTGTGGGGTCATACATATAAAACTAATCTAAATGTAATATATATGTTACAAAAGAAAGCTATTAGGATTGTTAAAAGGGTTGATTATTATGAACCAACAAACAAATTGTTTATTCATTTACATTCTTTAAAATTTGTTGATTTAGTTGATTTATATACATCACAGATAATGTACAAAGTTTATAATAATTTACTTCCAAATTGTATTCAGAGGCTGTTCAAAATAAGAGAAAGTCAGTATAATCTAAGTGGATTGTATATATTTAAAAAAGTAAGGGCAAGAACTAATGCAAAAAGTAGGTGTTTATCTGCCAAAGGGGTACATCTATGGAATATATGTGATAAGGAATTAAAATTATGTAATTCACTTGGCAAATTTAAGAAAATTTATAAAAATAAGGTGATAAATAATTATATGACTCAGTATCAATAATTGTGAATATATTGTTATAATATTGAAGTAATAGCTGGAAAGTGTATTTTTGTTATGTTTGTTTTGAATGGTGCGGTCGGTCTCATATTTTCTTGATGACCGCGAAAAGAACTCAAAATACTCCGTAATTTTTGATCGTACAGATAAGAATAAGGTATAGTTTGAAACTGCAAGGGTCTACTTTTATTTGTGTATAGTCATAATAAGAAAAAAACAATGTGCTTTTGTAAAATAAAGAAAATAAACAGGGTGCGTTCTCCACCGTCTCGGTCTCTGTCACCTCTCTTCACAGACACGTAAATAAAACAACATGAATCTCAGCGAATACTTGCCTCAAAGACATGAGAAATATATATATTTGTGATATATATGATATATGAAATATATGATTTCATTTATTTCCCTTATATTCTGTGGAGAAATTTGGATGGAATAAGACACATCATAAGTTTTAGATCTTTAGTCAATTAATTAGTAGCTTAATATTTAACTTAATTCGTTTTTTTTATTCTTTAAATCTTTAAATGTCAAGAATCCAGTCCTTTGTATTCCGTTCATGATTGGAGAATATGCTCAGGTGTTGGTGTTATAATTGCGATAACTTCACACTTGATCAATTTAGATATGTAATTTAGAAAAAAATCTGTGATATCGATAGCTTTCTGAATCTGTGGTTTATCCTTTGAATCAAACCTTTATCTTATAGTTGAATTGTGTTTTAATGTCTGTTTTGTGTGAACGGGACTTTTATTTTGGTGGGGCGGTGTGACGTCATAAATCTGCGTCGCGCTCCTGCGTCTGAGATTCTGCTGAAGAAAGGTTTGTGTTTTTGATCCTTAAAGTGTTTGAATCAACACTAACCGTTCAGACAGTTTTACAGAGGACTTTGAAATGAATTAAATATGTTTTAATGTAGTGTTTTAATCTGTCTAATAACAGTAATGAACGTAGTTTTTAAAAGTAAAGCACATCCACACATGAGTAACAGAAAAGATGCGTCTGATTCAGCTCCCTATATAGTGTAGCAGTTCATCAAAAACACACTGTCTGCTCACTGGCCTGTAAGTAACGCCAGAGTAACAGAACTTTTAAAAACCAGTTGAGATTCAGTTAAATCAAATGCTCTGATAATGTTCTTTTTTATGCGCTTGGTCTCATAATTGTTTGTCAAGAAAGTAGTCTGTGTATTATTTGAAAAGTTTTGTGCGTCATCAGATTTAGACAGAAGAAAGTATGATTTTTGACTAGAATATTTTATTTTGACCTGGAAGTTTGAGGTTTGTGTTTATGGTTGTGAGAAAATGATTAATTGTTTTATGAATTGTGTGTTAGCAATCAGGAAAAATAACCCGACTGAAAAGTTTGAGAGAAAATATTATGCTGGCTTGTCTCGAAGCCACCTTGTTTAAAAACCATAAATAGTTTAGTTGGTTTGGTCAGAATAGATCTTGCGGGTGTTTGCTAGGCTCTTGCTGTGAAGTTGCTGGGGTGCAGTAACAGATATTTTTTGCAAAACTGGGGGTTATTCCAGAAAGCAGGTTATGTGACATACCCGGGTATGTTTAAGGTAAATAATCGGATAAACTCAGCATTCGGCTCCAAAAACAGAGGTAACTTTGTATGTATGTATGTAAGTAACCAACCAGCCATACTCTGAACATAACCTGCAGAGTAGCTTCTTCAAGGTTAGTTTACTTTAGAGCTAGTCTCAGCCTCAGAAAAGTGCAAACACTTCAGGAGTTTCGAAGTCGACATCTGTTGATGTGTTTGACTTGGTGCCATGGATATTAAAATGTTATTTATTTTGAATTTTAAAACAATATAGATGATTACTTTGTGGTAGTGCAGTATTTGTGAAGAAAACGGTGTATGTCAGGCCATAAATTCTAGAGCCCGACCGATATATCGTTTAGCCGTTATTATCGGCCGATGTATCGGCCTTTTTTTACTCCCTAATATCGGTATCGGCCCCAAAAAACCCATATCGGTCGGGCTCTATTAAATTCCCAAAACTACTCTTGCTTTGGTGTTACCACCCTATCAATAATTTTCTAGGGCTGCATTCCAGTTTTTTTTTTCTATGCCCTTCACTTGCAAACTTCCCTCCGTCTCGTTTACTCGGAGGTCATCATTGGTTGCGTTGCATGAGTGCCCACTTCTGGCAGAACCCTTGCAGTGGGCTGAACTGGAACGTCCTAAGCCAAGTTTTGAGTGTTTTTGTCTAATCAGGTCATTAACTCTGACTCTGACTGACTCCCTTACTAGTGCGCTGACTACTGAACTAGGGAGCTGATTGAGACACACCCAGAGATCTGTCTGTTAATTATTCTCATCTCAAACTCACAGAGAAACTCCTGCTGAAGCGACGGAGATCCTCGAGACACTGTTATAAAGATGGCTTTTATTAAAGTCGAGAGCGAAGACATGAAGATTGAAGAAGCATTTAGTGTCAAACATGAAGATACTGAGGAACAGACAGAGATGGTGTTTATTAAAGAGGAGAGGGAAGAGGTGACGATTGAAGAACATTTTCAAGTCAAACATGAAGATACTGAGGAAATAACAGAGATGGCGTTTATGAAAGAGGAAAGGGAAGAGGTGACGATTGAAGAAGATTTTCAAGTCAAACGTGAAGATACTGAGGAACTAACAGGTTGGTTTCATTCTCAAAGTCTTTCTTCACTCATGTATGCATGTGCTCTGGTGTATTGTAAATAAAGCCGTCAATATTGTCTTATCAGTTTGAGCCCGAATCAGACCAAAAAAATTACTGAAGAGGAACCTATGCAAGCACAACTTTTGCAGGACGTTTCAGTTTTTTTTCTTTGTAGTTGTCTAATACTTTTTAGATGCGCTGTTATTTGTAAATGCTACTGCTGTTTATGTCAGCTTTTACGGTTTTATCGTTATTAAAGCTTTAGTCTTCGTAATGGGCTCGTAATTCTGGTGACTAACCATGGCTTTACTACAGTGGCCAAATCAAATACAGAACCATATTTAGTGTGCCTGTAGCTTAACGATCATTTGGGTAAACACTAGGGCTGCTCGATTATGGCAAAAATCATAATCACCATTATTTTGGCAATATTGTAATAACGATTATTTAACACGATTATGAGTGTGGGCGATATGACCAAAACGATATGAGTGATTTATTTAAAGACAGTGATGTATCAAATATATATGTTATGTAAATAAGGATGCTATGACATCTATATTTTAGAGACCAGCACAATTTCACAATTCTCAATACCACAGAATACTAGGGTAACTAATATTAGTAAAAAAAAAAAAAAAAGCCCTCAATTATTGAAAATAATTAAACCGTCTGTAATACAAAAAAAACAAATACAATAGAATAAAACTATACAAATGAAACAAACTGTGCTTGAGGTGTTTAAGGCTAATGCAGGTCTAAAGTATTCAGTTAACAGCCTACTACAGAAATTAATAATCAAATGTAAAACAAAACAGCATAGTCTTCACTGTAACAATTAAACATTCTTTGTTTCTTATTGAAGCTACAAAAGAGCAGTGAGTTTGTCTTTTGTTGTTTGATTATTATTATTAAGCGCACAATCGGCAGCAGAAATATAGACTGCTGTCACTTTAAGACCCGCACAAATCCATGTATTTTCATTCTCAACTATTTAAGTTAATTTATTACAAAACGACGAGGGTTTATGTGAATAATCACTAAGCGCTGCATTTTGACACATTTTTGCGTGTATTTGACCGTTTAGGCGTCCATCAGGTAAAAGATGATTTGATCAATCCGATACCAAGTAAACACAAGGCCAGTATCGCAGATACCGATACTTTTTCCTTTTAAAATCATACATTTAAATGACCAATTACACATTGAAAATTAACAAAAACTAATGTTAATAAGCCTAAAATATTACATTTACCTTAAAGCTATGTGGATATTCTTTGCTTTTCTGAAAGAACTTTGCAAGCAGAGGAGCCCAGAATATGAAAGCAAAATTTCATGTTAAGCATTTTCCTCCCTTTAGGGCTGAACGATTAATTGCATTTGCGATATCGCGATATGAAAAAAATGTGTTTTTTCAACCGCAGAGGCTGTGATTACACTCGGTCACGTGACACGCGAGAGTAAAGAGATGTGTTCGACTTGAAGATCGATCGATGTATGACATCAAAGTACGGCGAGAGAAAGCATAAGGAGACGTCCGCTCTCTTATAGATCTCGCAGTACTTTGATGACACACCAATCGGTCTAAGCAGCGCTGCTTCAAGTCGAACACATCTAAGCAGTCTTCAGAGGAAGCATCAAGTTGGTACAGTGTTGCCAAGTCCACGGTTTGCCTCCAAAAACGTGATATTTAGCCCCTGGAGTGCGAATCTTACCAGGGGAATCCCTCCAAAAAAAACATGTATTTTACCCCCCTGAATGCGGTTTTTAATGGTGACCCCTTTCAGAATGTGATTTGGCTAGTTTTGAGTAGCAATTGAGCGGGTTTTGTTGTGAAAACCTGGCAACCCTGGCACGCTACACACGGAGTAACAGTGTTACGGTGCATTTCATTACTGAAGACTTCGACCTTAAGATAATACATATAAGGTAATATATATATATATTCTTATTTATTTAAAGTCTGTCCAGAGTTAACAGACAGTGTTTAAAAAATGCAATCCACATGTTTACATAGGCCTATATGTTTATTACAGGGACTTTGAATTACCTAAATACTGAGTGTGGTAAAGCAACAGATTTGTTTTTATATTTCTGCAATCTACTTTAGTTTGTGTGATTTGTTACTGACTTTCATATTAATGTTTACACCAGGCTTATTTGTCATTGCTTTATGTTGTCATAATAATTATTAGCCTACGTGCGTTCAAGGCTGGAAGTTCAACAAATCAGTCAGTATACTGTGATTGTAGTTGTTAAATAAATGTCATTCATATCAATTCACGCATCACCTAATTTCATCGTAACATGCTTGGCCTACAGAAAATAACATTTATGTTTAATCTATCTAATATTGTGTTGATCATACTATACAATGATTTATTGCTAGTCTTTGTTGAATAATACAGAACATAAAGAGCTTTAAAGGGGTCCTAATATGGTTTTTCACTTTTTCAACTTTAGTTAGTCTGTAATGTTGCTGTTTGAGCATAAAAAAGATCTGCAAAGTTACAAAGCTCAAAGTCCACTTCAAAAGGAGATATTTTATTTAACAGAAATCGGGACAGAATGGGACGAGACCTGGTTGAGCTGCACTAGAGAAGGCAACGAGTGTTATCACTATGTCGGAGACACGCTAGCTTTCCCAAGGCAGACGAACACAGGCCCAGCTAGCCAATCACAGCGCACGCTGGCCCAGCTAGCCAATCACAGCGCACGCTGGCCCAGCTAGCCAATCACAGCGCACACTGGCCCAGCTAGCCAATCACAGCGCACACTGGCCCAGCTAACCAATCACAGCGCACACTGGCCCAGCTAACCAATCACAGCGCAACTGGCCCAGCTAACCAATCACAGCACATTTTGTATTTACGTTTAATCTATCTATCATGGCAGAATCACTCTGGACCCCTCAGATCTAGCACACTCCCTCTTTGAACTGTTGCCCTCTGGTCGACGCTACAGAGCACTGAGCACCAGAACGGCCAGACACAGGAACAGTTTCTTCCCTCAGGTCATCCATCTCATGAACACCTGACAATAATTGTGGAACACACACTATTTATTCACTCATACACTTATTTATCTAACACACATACTCAGTCTACATTTCAATTTGCA
>NW_015558556.1:24911-26667 GCF_001515605.1 Sinocyclocheilus anshuiensis | reverse complement strand
TTCATGCCAGACTGGGGAGAGAGGTGTTGTAATAATGTAAAATATGTGAAAAATAATGTGTTTTTCGAACAAACTAGTATGAGAGCCTGTTCTAGTACACCCCCAAAACAAAATCAAGACTTTGTAAAAGAGCATAATAGGACCCCTTTAAAAAATAATTGCATATTAAATCGCAATTAGATTATTTTCCAAAATCGTTCAGCCCTAATAGAAAAGAGTTATAAAGAAAATTTAATGTGGCTTAATTCATTAATAAAGTAATATTAAAAGGCCAAAATTTGTACCTTACTGATGATGCAAACTATATGCAAGCAAACAGCTCAGGATATGAACGCAAAGTGTTTTTTAAAATGATTATTATTATGAATTTTTTTTTATGTGTTTGTATCCACCTTATTTTTCCCGTAAGAGCAGGCACGGCCATTTGTGAATTTAATGTGTCTGGCTTCCAGTCTCATCCGCTTCCAGCAATTATTAGCTGTACAAAGCAGCTTGTTTTGCTGCTTGATATTGCAAACCGGTGTTTCTTACTATAGTAAGTTAATGTGTTGTCCAGCACAGAGAGCTATATTGGGATTTTAACAGTGGTGGATGAAGTACCTGAAAGTCACACTTAAAGGGGTCTTGAACTGGCTTTTTTTATTATTTTATACTATTGTGTGATGTCCACTTATGACATTCTCATGATTTTTACATTCAAAAACATCAAAATGAATAAGTAATAGGCTATTTTCCACCCTGGTTTTGAGGCCGGCTTGAGAAAAGCTCAGTTTTTATGGGCGGGCCGCAATGAAGACTTGAAAGTAAATGCCCACTGCTATGATTGGATAACAGTTTTGCTTAGCAAACTAACTTTCGACTCCCCCGTCAGTACGCGAGGGAAATTGTTTTGAAAACGTCCAATGTGGAGAACGGGCAACCAGAGTGTTTCAACCATATATGTTCGAGCCAGAGTCTGATCCCGAAAATCAAGACGATGAACCGACTACACCTCAAATACCAAGGATGCTCCAGCCTGCGACAGCATGGTTAGTCCTTGTCATCAATTATGTTTATTTCTAATTTATTTGTAAGGTTGTTCTAACTTTTTGTTTTAATGTAACCAAAGAAGTTACTCAAAATTAAAATATTTACCAACTATGTGAAACGATGTGTACTACATAAGGTTTATACGTCTTGAATGTGACAAGTTAGGTTTATGAACACGTACTTAGCACAGTTATATTATAAAAAAAGCATTGTTTGTGTTGGACCTTTATTGTTCGATCAACGTTTTCTGTAAATTGAAAAACATTAACGTTGTCAGTTACACACTGCTGTCTTGTAAATAAAATGAAAATAAATCACTTGCTATCAATAATCTGTAGGTGTACCTGTGAAAACTGTGCTGTTATGCCAACGGAAAAAGAAAATAAATGCTGTTTGGAGATTCCTGAGGTAAATACAAGGCACAGAATGTTTTTTTCTTTTTAACGTATATTTGTATGTGTGTGTGTGTATATATATATATATATATATGTTTGTTTGTTTGTTTGTTTGTGTATAAGTATATGTTTGTGTGTATTTGTTTATATGTGCGTGTGTGTTTGTTTGTATGTGTGTGTGTATATATGTGTGCGTGTGTGTGTTTGTTTGTATGTGTGTGTGTGTATATGTGTGTGTGTGTGTGTGTGTGTGTTTGTTTGTATGTGTATATGTGTGTGTGTGTGTGTGTGTGTGTGTGTGTGTGTGTGTGTGTGTGTGTGTGTGTGTGTGT
>NW_015558556.1:15937-24813 GCF_001515605.1 Sinocyclocheilus anshuiensis | reverse complement strand
TGAGACAAAAGTTTAACTTTTTGGAAGGTGTGTGTCCCGTTACATCTGGCGTAAAACCAACACAGCATTTCATAAAAAGAACATCATACCAACAGTCAAACATGGTGGAGGTAGTGTGATGATCTGGGGCTGCTTTGCATCTTCAGGATCTGGATGACTTCCATAATTGATGGAACCATGTTTTCTGCGCTCTATCAGAAAGTCCTGAAGGAGAAGAGTGGGACAACATTCCTCCACAGTGATGTGAAAGACTCATTACCAGATATCGCAAACGCTAGATTGCAGTTGTTGCTGCAAAGGGAGGCACAACCAGTTATCAGATTTAGGGGGCAATTACTTTTTCATGTAGTGCCAGGCAGGTTTAGACAGCTTTTTTCCCTTAATAAATGTAATCATTATTTCAAAACTGCATTTTGTATTTACTCGAGTTATCTGTGTATAATATAAAAATTTGTTTGATGATGTTTATCTTTTAAGTGTGACAAATCTGCAAAAAAGTATAATATATTAGTGCTGTCAAACGATTAATTGCATCCAAAATGAATGTTTGTTTACACAATATGTTTGTGAACTGTGTATATTTATTATGTCTATTGTATAATATTATGTATTACGTATTATGTAATACACAATATTTACATGTATATATTTATATTCATATTTATATTATATATAAATATATTTAATATAAACATAACATATTTTTCTTATATATACATGCATGTGTATTTATACATTATAAATATACACAGTACACAAACATATTATGTAATCAAACTTATTTTGGATGCTATTTATTTATATATACATGTATGCATGTATGTGTACGTGTGTGTGTGTGTATATTTCAATCATGACCCTCTCGGAAGATTTTAGCATGGTGATGGATATGACAATGTTAATGTATTTGGTCTAGGCGGAACAGATCAGCTACGCTGCTGCTGAATTGCTGCAGCTGTTGGTTATTGCTGTAGTTGTAGATTATTGCTGCTGTAAGCAAGTACAGGAACTTGCTAATGCCAATGCATGCGGCGATACGGTGCCGTGAGTATTTAAGACATACTGCTGCTGCACAAATAGCATATAAAATAACCCGTAGCAGATCTACACAGGTGGAGCTGGGGAAGGTGGAGGGTTTCAGAGGAACTCTGATGCATGCTGCAAATGCTCAAGTGAATGCTAACCAGCCATATAAATGTTAAGTAGCAAGCTCATTTGCTGTGAATGCAACATGAACCAATCAGCTTGTGCTAAGTCGTTTAACGCTGTGAATATCATCAGTTACGTTAATACCGTCAGCCTGCGCCATCTAGAGTTACATGACTGAACTATACATGTATGTATGTATGCATATACGTATGTATGTATAATAAATAGAAGTATATTGTTCTTGTTTTTTAGATTGTTAGAAGGATTAACCAGGTACCGGACACACTTACCTGCATAACTCATCACCCAGGCTTTGAACCGGTTTGCCTAAATGTGTATTCACTACAGAATGCACTTAATGTTTACAAAGCTGATTATGGCCGCTTGAAACTCAGAGGAATAGAACAGTAAGATTTATATTATGTAATTTTGTGTTCAATACAATAGCAATTTTG
The DNA here is from genome assembly GCF_001515605.1 of Sinocyclocheilus anshuiensis. Lineage (NCBI taxonomy): Eukaryota > Metazoa > Chordata > Actinopteri > Cypriniformes > Cyprinidae > Sinocyclocheilus > Sinocyclocheilus anshuiensis. Next base: position 23,209 of record NW_015558556.1, on the reverse strand, counting down.
TAAAGCAGTCAGGTCATTACAATTACATTAAAGTAACACACAATAGTATGTTTCAATGAAAACACTGTATTTTAAGACAAAAACAGCTGTAATGTTTTGTATGTTTTTATTAACAAAATAAATATTAGAACATTTGTCATCAATTCACAGTAATAGCAGATAACAAAGCAAATGACTTTGTCATTGTCTTTCTCATTAGGCGTTACAGGCACTTGGCACACAGGAATTTTGTGAGCTGGTGCTGGGGCTATCTGAGCAGGACGATCAGGGTGGTTATCCCGTCTTGCGTTGTCCTGCGTATATGCCGAGAGTTTCCTGATGCTGCAGGCAGCTGTGCTGGATTCAGACCTCCCCTTGACTGAACCACGATACATGCCTTGCGATGGCTTCTACCATGGAGGGTCTGTCATACTGGGCTGAGAGTGATTTTGTGAATCTCCTACATGTAGGGAAGAAGTTCTGGGATCACTTTTTCAAAAAGGAAGGTCATCAGATTAATGACATAGCCTGTAAAAATATAATTGCACAAGTAACATTACAATTAATTATATTTACGGTTTAGATTTTGTAGTTACTTAATTGTGAACATCAATAAATTTGTTTAACTTACAATATGTTGCCTGTGACTTTAATGGCCACGTGGAGTATTCTATCTTTTTGGCTTTGGGAAACAAAAGCCAGTACATTGGCATTCCAGTTGTTGTTTTATCCTGAGGACGATTGGAGTTCTTGTTGAAATGCATACCTGCCAAATACAGTTTGGAGTATTACGTCAGCAAAGGTAATAAAGACACCTTCATAGAAGTCATTAAATTGCTTTCAAACACACCTGCACAACATTCCAAGGTAAGGATAAACCACGTTTTTTGGTGCAAAGCGTAAAATCACAGTGAAAAGCTTACAAAGATGAAGTTTGAAAGTGAGGGCTGAGTTTCTCGGCGTCTTTTTAGCGTTCTCTCATTTGTAAGAAGCTTTTCGACAGTGTACAGTGCTTTGCTTCTTGTAACCACATTAGAAACTATTACAATTAAATAAGAAATTTACTTTAAAACTTACTATTTTCAAATTAAATTTAAAAAAAGAATTAAATTACATTCCAACAAAGTATGTCATCTCTTAAAAAGGCCATAACATGAAAATAAATAAGCTAAAATTCACTCACTGAAGTTGTGATGACTCTGTTACAGTGGTGACAGACTCAGCTGGCTCATATGTTGTGTCCTGATTATCAAAGACCTCAAAGGAAACACTTTCCTCCCCCATCCAGTTCTAGATGAGCTCTGTTTGTTGGCTTTGAGTCATTTAAAGGTGATGAAGTCAGAGGTGTTGAAGCCAAAGTTTCGAAAGTTTCACCAGATGTAGTGGTTCAAACACCTACACTTTTACATGACACCTCTGTCTGTGTTCTTACAAAAAAAAGACAACCTTTCATGACAAAAATTGTTTACACATATGTTATGTCCTAAAAACATTACCTTAAAGATTTAAAACTAAGCATATATGTCATAATTAAGATTAAAGGCACAGCCAGTTAGCCAGTAACATACACACCAAAAATTACAATGTCACATTGTACATTATAAAGACTGGCCTCTAGCAACAATAAAGACAACATGTGACCAACTACAATCCTTCACAGGCACATTTGAGTGAACAAAGAAGAAAAGTTGATAGAGATGCTACTACACTCACATGAATACACACACACCTCACATTTCGCAATCTTCTGAGTGATGGTTCCTCTCAAGGTTTTGTTCTCCTATGCATGCCAGTTTTTCCTCAGCACTTTTGCCTCTGGATTGATGTTTTATGGCATTGATTATATTATGCAACCTTGTTATGAGTTCATTTAAGTTGTGAAAGGTATAAAAATAAAATTGGAAATCAATTGTTTTTTTTAATAATCACCAAAAGAATTTGTATGCATATCTATCTTTATATATATATATATATATATATATATATATATATACAAAATACAAACCTTTGCTTCTGAATTTAGGTCCCATGGTTCCAAAGGCCAGCTGTGTGCCCTGTGATGTAAATTTCTGTGTCTGTTTGACAAGCTATGCCCTTTATAGTTGGAGCCTTCCGAGACTTTGGTTAGACATGTACACATAATCAGGACATATCAAGTGATCTCTAACAAAGCAATGGTGACACATAGTACAAATAGTTTTACTCACATAAGTGTGCTGCGCCATTCCTGTCGGATCCAATACTGACGGCGTCGACGTGTCTTATTACAAAGGAATCCACAGTGAAACGAAGCAAACAAACGCTCAATGTTTTACTCCCATGAGCTGGAACTTCATTAAAAATAAAGTTCAACCATGCATTCCCAATATTTGAATCTGAAGGAAGGTTATGCAGTGACTGTGTCCTTGCACAACCAGGCACTGCACAATATTTTGTGATCTTCAACGGCATGTTTATTGCTTGGTTGTTCGATCCGGTTTAGCACCACTTATGTTATTTCCCTACTATGTCATGCGTGAATCAGTGGGCGGGGCTACAGAATTAGGCATTGATCATCTTCTGTGGAGGCGGTCTATAGACATATCTATAGATAGGCACATTCCAAGATTTGATGTTCACTGGGACTCGTGTCAATAAAAGCTTTCATTTTAGTAACAAGGACGTTTTCAGTTCTTAAACTTTCAGGATATTCTTTTAGTACGATGACCTCTTATATATCAAAAGCTCAAGTAACAGCTGATTTCTCAATTCATGACCCCTTTAAGTAAAAGTACAGATATCTTACCAGAAAATGACTCTGGTAGAAGTTGAAGTCACTGTTTAAAATATTACTTGAGTAAAAGTTTTAAAGTATGTGATAATTAATGTATTTAAGTATGAAAAGTATTTTTTTTTTATTATACGTACTAAAGTATTGAAAAGTAAAAGTAGACGTAAATGCAAAATGGAAAAGAAGCAAATAAATATATTTTTTAAAAATTTACAGTTTGAGAAGCAAGATTGTGTTCAGTTTGAACTCTTTCTTTCATTTTGTATCTTTGGGAAAGCATAAGAAGCACTTCATCTGGTACTTAGTCTCCAACATATGAAAACATTTCTGGAATCTGCATCTAAAGTGGCGATTATATGTATTCACACAGTTTAATGTATTTCAGAGGGGACATGAATGCATTTAACCTGCAGTTACATATAATGCTTTGTTTAAAACATAAAGATGAATACCGATATTTGAAATGATTTAAAAAATGAAAAAAAGTTTAAATGTGAAATTAAAACTGCCAGGTGGCAGCAAGTCACTAAGTGAGTCATTGAGATTCAACCGATTCATTCAAACGGCTGATTCATTCAGGAACGAAGCATTTGACTGTGTTAATGAGTGAGTCACTGAATCATTTGTTCAACCGATTCCTTCAAAATGCTGATTCATTCAATAAGTAAACACCGTCTGTTGCTCAGAGATGCAAAACAGTGCTGTGATCTTTGTTTTGAACTATTTTTGTTTACAAAATTGAGAACAAACAGGCAATATTGTGTCTAAAATGTAAGTCACTTAATGCTAACTTTATTAAACGTGTATAAAATCTATATTACATTTGTTATGGTAATATCTGGAGAAAAACGTCATACTCCTCGTGTGATGTAAATGAACTATAGTAAATGATACAAATATAAAAGACATACAGAGGCATATTTGTCGCCTACAATATAATATGCTTCGGGGAAATGCATCGGAGTAAAAGTGTACATTTTAATTAGGAAATGTAGTGGCGTAAATGTGAAAGTTGACAGAAATAGTACAGATTTTCCCCAAAAATACTTAAGTACTGTAACAAAGTATTATTAATACAATAACAATTGTATTATTACAATTAATACAATAACAATTGTATTATTAATACAGACAATAAAGCTCGACTTGATTTGACTACTTTGTTACATTACACCACTGGATTATAATTTAAAATTATATTATTATTTTTAGTTAAAAATCAATTTTAACCATTGTTCCCAAAGTCTAGCCTCTGTAGGAAGGCCGAACAAAGAGGCCCTGCAATCAGGGAGAAAAAAAACAGCGTTTCGACAGCATATCAACAATACTCCACTACAACAACTCTTCCTCTGTTGCGTGCTCCCGGAGGCGGGGATTATGTCAATTTTAGGGTTTGTGATGTCACAAACCCAGGAAGTAGCTTGTTGAAGTCCCTACCAGCCGCTTGTTGTAGGCCATAAAAAAAGTGAATTCTGTAAAATAAAACATATCCCTTTGCATTGAACTTTGAGTGTCGTAACTTTACAGATTGTTTATGCTCAAACAGCAACATTACACACTAACTAAAGTAAAAAAAAAGTGAAATCATAATCAAGGACCCCTTTAAAAATGAAAGTGAAGACATGAAGATTGAAGAAGCATTCAAACATGAAGATACTGAGGAGCAAGTTGGTTTCATTCTCAAAGTCTTTCTTCGGTCATTCTGCACCATGAATCTCTTTATTTACTACACAAAACACGTGACAAAATGAATGACGTCCTCCAGGACCGAAGTTGCCCATCCCTGCTTCAAGACCTGAAATGGGAATGTCATGACATGCAAAATGTGCATTGTTGCAGGGGCTAATATGTAGTATGATGGGTTTTTATTAGGGGTTCAACCACTTAGTGCTGAAACCCTATTATAATTGTAAGGATTTTTTTATTAATATTCTTCCCTAAAACTGATCGTGCAGCCCAAACCGTAAGGCCTACAGAGCTGATACTTGGTCAGATCGTAGTAGTCTTGACCACTACTCGGATCCAAAGACTCGCCCCAATCGCTACAGCGCAAAAAACGACATTTTCAGACATTTTTGGCCCTAGCTCGTACACCGTTTGTCGTAGATTCAAAAATTACATCGTTGCAATCCTTGGGTCAACATGAACAAAAGTGTACTTTCTTTAGATTTTCTCTACGATATCCGGTTTGGTTTTTCCGCAAAATTGAGTTATGTCCGAAACCTACTTTTGCGAACTAGTCTTAGGGTTTTCGCCCGATCAGAACCAAACCACTGCAGAAATATTCTCTGGACAGTGAATATCAATAATTATTTTTAAAAAGTTGAAATTTTGATTTTCGCGCGCAACAGTACGCAAAAAAACGTTCTATGCTAACTTTAGCCAATAGCTAATTGTAGCTATAACCCTTGAAAGAAATGAGATGTCTTCACCAAACTCGGTACTCGTGTATGACCTCAATCTTTGGTCTAATAAAAAAAATCGCACAGTTCTGCCACTTGATGGCGCTATAAGGTGGAAAAAAATTAAAAACGACTATAACTTCGCAACCATTTGTCAGATCGACTTGAAAATTAGTATGCAGTGTCTTTGTCCGAAGTGACACAAGTGCCTATGAGGACATTCGCGTATCTTAAAAAACATGGCCACCTTTGACCAAAAAATTTTAAGCACCTATTTGACAAGGTTAACAGAGGTCGATCGGAATGAAACTCGGTGGGCATGTTCGACTCATGGCCTTAAAGGTCTGTAAGAATTTTGAAAGAAATCGGCCACTAGTTGGCGCTAACGAGTTTTATGGCTCTGTAATCACATGGTGTTTCACACATCCACACAATATGCATATTTTGCATTTGATAGATCTCCTCATAATGAGCAACTTTGCCTCAAGAAACATTGCTGTCAATCAAATCATTTTATTAAATATTCATAAATATGTGAAAAACCTACTTTTGCGAACTAGTCCTAGGTTTTTCGCTCAATCTCGATCAAACCACTGCAGTAATATTCTCTGGACTCTCCAGATCAATAATTATCAAAAACATTTTGAATTTTGTCCTTTGGTTAGCAATAACGGGCTCATTTAAAAAAAAAAGGGGGCGTGGCCAAATATACTGAAAATGCCTATAAAAACTAAACGAAAACTCAAAACTTTATGAAAGTTGGTGAAAACGTGTCAGATGATTCTTAACAAGTATGCAAAGTTTCATGGAGCTCGGACTATAGGTGGCGCTATAACAGCTAAAACGGCCTCAAAAACAATATTTCGATAGAAAATTACCTCAAGTTGTAGAACATGCTCATATATTCACACAAACACTAGATCTTCATATCATATGATAGATCTCCTCATTCTGAGCAACTTTGCCTCTGGGACTAATGCTGTCAGTTACATCCTTCATTAAATATTCTCAATTATGTTAAAAACCTACTTTTGCGAACTAGTCCTAGGTTTTTCGCTCAATCTCGATCAAACCACTACATAACAATTATCTGGACTCTCGATCAATGTTCAAAAATCAAAATGTTGAATTTTGTCCTTTGGTTAGCTATAACGGGGACAAAAACTGACACTGTAATAGCTATGAAGGTTAAAAACAGTACATGTCCATGCTGTATTCCCTGGAAGTGCAAATACAACCACTAGATGGCAGCAAAGGATCACTCATTGGCTCATTATATCACTTATATAGTTATTTTCTCAGGATTAACTTAAGTACTCACATTCAGATAGTTGAAAAATCATTGTTATTGCATTAAAAAAAATCCCATTTTGTCAAAGTTTACCACTTCATTTACACAGATATATCAGTTTTGACAATTATGCCACATTATGATTAAATTTAAACCTGAAAAATATTATTAAAAGGACACTTCCAGAGAGCATTTTGTAACATGTACAGTCATGGCTAAAAGTTTTGGCAGTGACATAAATTTTGTGTTTTGCAAAGTTTGCTGCTTCATTATTTGTAGATTATTTATCCATGTGTTTCTATGGAATACTGAAAAACAATGATAAGCATATAATAAGTTTTAAAGGCTTTTATTGGCTAAACAATATGATGAGTCAATATTAATAGTGTTGACCCTTGTTCTTGGCATGCTGGATATTAGCTTCTGGGCCAAATCCTGACTGATGGCGATCCATTCTTGCCTTATAAGTTCTCGGAGTTGATCACAATTTGTGGGCTTTTGCTTGTCCACTCGACTTTTAAGGGTACAGACCACAGATCCTAAATTTCAATGCAATGATCTTCGAGCCACTTCTTTATCACTCTTACTTTGTGACATGGTGCTCCATCATGCTGGAAAATGCACGGATCATCACCAAATTGCTCATGGATCGTTGGAAGAAGTCGCTCTTGCAGGAAGTTTGAATACCATTCTTTATTCATGGCGGTGTTTTTGGGCAGAATTATGAGAGAGCCCACTCCCTTGGTTGAAAAGCAACCCCACACATGGATGGTCTCAGGATGCTTCACTGTTGGCACAACACAGGACTCATGGTAGCGTTCACCTTTTCT
>NW_015558556.1:14666-15191 GCF_001515605.1 Sinocyclocheilus anshuiensis | reverse complement strand
TTCTTGAAGTTCTTGATGATCTGGTAAATGGTTCTTTCAGGTGCAATATTCTTTGTAGCAATTTACTTGCATGTGAGGCCATTTTGATGCAAATCGATGATGACTGCACGTGATTCTTTGGAGGTAACCATTGCTAACAAGAACACAATTATTGGAAGCGCTTCTTCCCTCCTTTTATTGCAATCAGTCTGCTCTTACAATCTAATCAGTATGATAGTGATTTACCTGACTAGTACTCATTCACACTTTCACATGTGCTGCTGATATTATTAGTCAGTTAATATTAGCTGGTCATTTTGTGTCAGGATCAAAAAACTGAAATTTGTTGGGGTTTTTTTTTTTTTTTGTGAAAAGTTCCTTTTTTGGCCAATAAAGCTTTTAGCAATTATTTAAAATGCATCTGATCACTACACAATAATCTAGAAACAATGTGAATGAACACCACAACAGCTTAAGCAGCAAACTTTGCAAAACACAAAATTTATGTCACTGCCAAAACTTTTGGCCACGACTGTAAGTTATTTC
>NW_015558556.1:3136-14630 GCF_001515605.1 Sinocyclocheilus anshuiensis | reverse complement strand
GACTGTAAGTTATTTCAAATATCTATATCTACAACATAATGTGTGTCTGTCTGTGTGTGAGCATGCTTAGTCTGTATCAGGTAATAGAGTGTCTTAAGTAATACAGTTCAACCTTTTCATTACTCTGTGTGTGTGTGTGTGTGTGTGTGTGTTTGTCATCATATTCTCCACCATGGATGTGTTCTGGTGTCAGCCATACATTTCACGTTGGCTGAGACCCCTGACAGCATAGAAGCCACGAAGGCCTTCAGGTGCTTGAACCCCGGTAATCGCTGCTTGCAGCTATATTTTTTTATGTATTTTTAAATTTATGAGCCTTGTCAATGCAAGACAGTTCGTTTTATGCTTTTGCTTATGCTCTTATGTATAGCACATTGGTCAATTTTATGGTTTTGAAAGTGCTATATAAATAAAATTGAGTTGAGTCCTAAAGATTTTAATTAGCTGGTTCAAGTGGGTTTGATTAGGGTTAGAGCTGAACTTTACAGGAATGTACATAGTCAGGAACAAGACTGAGCTAAAATAAACGCTCAAGGGTGCATTTCCCAAAAGCATCACTAACAACTGTGGTCACATCTTCCGTCGTGTCACAACCTAACCAGTTTAGAGTTGGAGAGGTCAGTGACGAGAATAAAATTAAAGAATGAGGGACTATTAATTTTAACAGCTGTGTTCTCCCTCTCCTGTTGGGAGCTCACAGTATTCACAACAGTGGTTCTTTATTTTAAAAACAAATAATGAACAGAAGGAGATTCAGGTCAAAATAACAAAAGTGAATCTGACACATAGGGGTTAACTTAGGGCTGGGCGATATAGCTAAAAAAATGTATCAACGATATAATATTTCATATCGTATATAAGTATTGACATTTTTTATAACCTTTTTTTAAAACAGAACAATATAATTTTTTTTTTATTTAACCACTGTATTTTTAAATTAACCCAATTTATTGAGACAAACCAATATTTTTTGTTTTAACAATCAAACACAAAATAAAAATTAAACAAATATCTCATTTCTAATGTTTTATATGCAGATTAAATAGGTCTTAAGGAAACTTTTGTCTTGTCTCCTGAGGCCACAGGAAGGCGCAATGAGCAAAATAATGCAGCATATTTAAATTGTCAACACAAGGAAGTAACTCTAAAAAACGTGCGTTACGTCTAAATTAACTCAGAAAAATCAAATATTAATTTTGTAAATTGCATTAACAATTGATGAACAAAATATTATGAACAAAACAGCATCATGTATTTATGCATTGCTTAATCCAAAGAGCCGAAGCGCCATTCACACAGATTGCATTTAAAACATATGAGACGCCGTGAAAAGGAATAAACCTCCACAAATTCGTGACGTGTTTTCTAAAAGTTTAAACTGTTTTAACTTTGCATGGCTTTCTATACATCTCTTGTGTGAGACACGAGTGCAGCAGTCGTATTTCTCCGTCTAAAAATGCACTGAATATGCGTTCTGTGTGAATGGCTTGGTTTCGGTTTTAACCTAATCAAGATCTTCTCCGCATCGAGCTTCTGTATTTCTCTAATATTTTGAATGAATAACGCAACAGCGGTGCATCTCGTGGGCTAGACTAACAAAACATTAAAATGCAACAATGTCACTTACATCATCACCACATCTCGCACGCCACTTATGCACACCTAACATTGCAAATGTTTATTTTAAATTCGACTAATATTCATTCTTTATTCACAATCGCCTCATCACAGGCAGGCACAGCACTCAATTCAGCATGTGTTCATGTTTGTGTGTGCTGTCTGCGTCACTCATAGCACGTGCCTATATCGTGCGCTATATCGAACATTTTTTCTATCGTTATCGAAGGTGTACCGTCGATAAATATCGATACCGTTTTATCGCGCAGGCCTAGTTTAACTGTAACTTGTCTTTCAAAGGAAATCACAAATAAAATACAGGAGTCTTCCCTTACTCCCTAGCTAACTCATAAACAGAAGAAAACAGTTTCACAAATAAAAATGGCAACCCACATTCTACAGCTTCTGAAATAACAAATAATTACTTAACAGGGCAAAACTCTTGATTACAGAAAGGTTTAAGAAATTAATACAATTTTTAAGTCTTCTTTGTTCCTAATTATTACATACAGTGCCTTTCGAAGGTATTCGAAAGATATTTTTTCACAAAATATGTTGCTGCCTTATGTTAAACTTTTTTCCACATCAATCTACACTCCATACATGACAAAGCAAAAACAGAATTGTCACAACTTCGTAAATTTATTAAAAATTATAAAACTGAAATAAGTACATTGCATACGTATTCAAACCATTAACTCTGTACTTAGTTGGAGCACCTTTACAGCCTCAAGTGTTTTTGAGTATGATGCTACAAGCTTTGATCATCATCATTTGGCTATTATCTGCCATTCTTCTCCTCGTATCTTCACCTCTCAAGCTCTGTCAGCTTGGATGGGGGCAGATGCACATTTCCAGGTTTCTCCAGAAATATTTGATTGGGTTCAATCCCAGGCTGTGGCTGGGCCACTCAAGGACATTCACAGAGTTGTCTATAAGCCACTCTTGCTGTGTGCTTAGGGTCATTTTCCTGTTGGAAGGTAAACCTTCTGCCCAGTCTGAGGTTCTGAATGCTCTGGACTGGGTTTTCATTAACGCTATCTTAATATTTTGGTGCATTGAGCTTTTCTTCTACTCTGACGAGTCAAGTCAAGTCACCTTTATTTATATAGCGCTTTTAACGATACAAATTGTGTCAAAGCAGCTTTACAGTATCAAATTGGTCAATAAATAGTGTCAATAATGCAAAAGTAACTAAATTTTCAGTTAAAGGCAGTTCATCATTGAATTCAGTGATGTCATCATCCAGCTCAGTTCAGTTTAAATAGTATCTGTGCAATCAAGTCGACGATATCGCTGGAAATTAAGTGTCCCCAACTAAGCAAGCCAGAGGAACCAAAACTCCATCGGTGACAGAATGGAGAAAAAAACCTTGGGAGAAACCAGGCTCAGTCGGGGGGCCAGTTCTCCTCTGACCAGACGAACCAACAGGTTGTTCCAAGCTGCAGCAAAGTCAGATTGTGCAGAGGACTCATCTGGTTCTTGTGGTCTTGTCCCAGTGGCCGTCTAGGTGACGAGGTCTTCACTTTGGATCTGTCTCTGGGGCTCATCTAGTTGTCCTGGTCTCCGCTGGCATTCATATGGAGCATATAATATGACAAAACCACCTGAATCCGCACTGCACAAATTTGAATCATTGACAAGTGGCACCCATCAAAACTGATCACCATGTGGCACTCAAGACAGCTCTGAACCCGATCCCTTTCAACTTTAATATTGAACACTTGAAACCCAACACAACTGAACCTCCTCTACAGCAGAGCTTCATAGACATGCACCTACAAACAGCGAATCCCCCGCTCAGAACACCCTGACCGCAAACATCCAGCTCCCAAAAACACAGCCTCAAGTTCTCAAGATGAAGAGGAAACTCGGAACGCCAAACCCAATATTCCAAAATTCAAAACGCAGAAACCCAGACCGCACAGAAAGCAGGCCAGAGGCAACCCACAGGGAAGAGCAGACGATCTCCGAAAAGTCAAACGAAGCACCCTGGCCAACCAGAAGTCCTCTGGCACCCAGACCAGGCTGCTCCACCCGACCACGAATCGCCCAAAGGCAGCCCAAGCGATTCCCAAACATCCATGGTTCACACCCATATGTTAGGTTAGTGTTCTCAGTCCTTCAGTCCCTGCCGCAGAAAAACAGCCCCACAGCATGAGGCTGCAACCACCACACTTTACTGCTGGGATGGTACTCTGCAGGTGATGAGCAGTGCCTGCTTTCCTCCAAACATAATGCTTGGAATTGAGGTTTATCAGACCAGAGAAACTTGTTGGGTTGTCATGCGTCTTCACTGAGGAGAAGATTGACCCTGCGTTCCATTCGGAAGGGCTCATCCCTATGCCCTAATCCCTTCAAAGGGTTTACCCTCCGGAGTGAGAGCTTCGAAGGGTTGAAGGGTGTAGGGGACCAAACAACTGTTTCTTGAAGTGCCCTTCTGCGTCATCATCACATGCCCACACAGAAGCACCGTCATCATGCAAAGAATCTGCGCAAAGGATCATGGGAGCCCGAAGTGTCCATCAGTTGTACCCTTCGAAATCCTCTTCATTCCGAAGGGCCCTTTGAAGTGGCCAGTTTTGAGCACTTCGGTTTGGAACGACCCTTCAATATGGCGGCCATGATTGTTTTCACTCCGAAGTGCCCTTCGGAGGGCGATATATCCCATTTGGAACACACCGTGAGTCTGGCCACACCGCCATTATGCCCAGATCGGTGGAGTGTTGCAGTGATGTTTGTCGGTTTCTCCCATCTGCATATATGATCAAGGAGCTCAAATAGAGTGACCATCAGCTTCTTGGTCACCAGTCTAACCAAAGCCCTTCTCCATCAATTGACCATTTGCAAAGACCCGCCCTCCTTAGTTACTGTTGCCATCTCCAACAAACATTGCATGAGAACATGATTTGTAGTGTGAGAGCGGCAGTGAAAATACATCGCAGAGCAAAGAGGAATCTAACAACACACCGACAGAGAAGACAAAGCAGGTTACTCCTGGTATGAAACAAGGTCTCGGGAGTCTCAGCTTTTAAATTGTGTCATTTTTAAAGAAATTCAAACAATGTGGCTCTTTAATGTGTCGTGACAGATCACTGTATTGCCTCAGTTCAAACACGTGAACCGATCGTCTTTTCATATTTACTTAAAGCACGAAATGAACATGAATAAACATCAGAAAGTATTTTATTTCAACTGCGGAACACACCATTTTAAGTTTAAGTCCACCGAAGTTAATCTACTCTCCTGTCCGAGAGTAGACAGCTGTGGCTACTGGGCATGCGCATTTACATATTTTCAGAGCCAACAATATAACGTGAACCCTATGAAAATGGTTTAAAAAAGCACATGGCGCCATAGTTCCATCACTTTAAAGTGTTGCAGTGACCGTCTTTTTGCAGTAAAGGACTTGTCATAGTTTAATGAGTGGGAAGACGACATGAAGCGACGAGAGGTTAGCTGCATTGAAAACAGATGAGCGCACGTGCATATACAGCTCCCGATCGGGGCGAAGTTCACGGGATTTTGTCCACAGAATGATAAGAGCACACATTTTAACATATTATTTTATTACTTCACACTCAGTATTTTAACTTAAGCGCTGCAAGCCATGCATACAGTGCTGGACATGACAGTTATTCTGGTACGCAAAACAAGTATTTAAAGGAATTCCTTTAGCTTGTTGCCGTTACTGTGGCAGCCAGCAACAGCACAGCTTAACCCTCCGCATGTTTATATTTAGTTATATTGAAAAGTCAGTCGATCTTTTTTTATTCTACATATACAAGCGGGCCTGGGCAATTCCCCCCCAATGTCGCCCATGGGTATGAATACTTTCGCAAGGCACTGTATTACATATTATTGCTGTTTTGTTGTTTTTGATTGCTTCTATTGTCCTCATTTGTAAGTCGCTTTAGATAAAAGCGTCTGCTATATGCCTAAATCTAAATGTAAATGTAATTAAGCACTGCCTGAGTGAGAGAGAGAGAACTGCATACAATATGTCTAAACATATAACATTAATAAACTTGCCCTCCAAATGAGGACAATGGAAGCAATCAAAATCAACAAAAGAGCAATGATATGCAAGTGCTATAACAAGTCTCCGTTAGCTTAATGCAGTACACGTAGCAAGGTTTTTTTTTTTTATAATAAAAAGAAAACAAATAGAATAGAAAAAGAATAGAGCAAGCTAGTGTTAGAGGCCTTTTTTTGCTTTTGTTAATAGTATAATAAATAAAAAGAAAACAAATAGGTAGAATACAAAAAGATTAGAAAAGCTATAGTTAGTTTTTTTTTTTTTTTAAGAAAACAAGCAGTTAGTAAATAAATAGAGTACAAGTCTAAAAGGGGCAAGATATTTTTTTTTATAAAGAATAGAATTAGAATAAAGAATGCTAGAGTTAGATGGTGCAATGTTTTTTTAAATTATATAATAAATAAAAAGAAAACAGATAGAATAGAAAAAGAATAGAGCAAGCTAGTTTTAGAGGCCTTTTTTTGCTTTTGTTAATAGTATAATAAATAAAAAGAAAACAAATAGGTAGAATACAAAAAGATTAGAAAAGCTATAGTTAGTTTTTTTTTTTTTTTAAGAAAACAAGCAGTTAGTAAATAAATAGAGTACAAGTCTAAAAGGGGCAAGATATTTTTTTTTATAAAGAATAGAATTAGAATAAAGAATGCTAGAGTTAGATGGTCAAATAAAGATGGAAGAGATGTACATTAATGCCTTGAATTTAATGCAAGCAGCTACTAGTAGCCAGTGCAAATTGATGAACAGAGGTGTGACGTGCATTCTTTTCGGTTCATTAAAGATTCATCTTGCTGCTGCGTTCTGGATTAATTGTAAAGGTTTGATAGAACTGGCTGGAAGACCTGCCAAGAGAGCGTTACAATATTCCAGCCTGAACAGAACAAGCGCTTGAACAAGGAGTTGTGAAGCATGTTCCTAAAAAAAAGAGCCTAGACAGAGAAGAGAAGTGGTCCAAGAACTGAGCACTGAGGCACCCCAGTAGTTCGATGTTGTGACTTGGACACCTCACCTCTCCAAGATATCATTAGCATATACAATAGTAAAATTCATTTATGTTTTGACTGAACAGTTGTTGCATGTGCATTATGTAATAATTTAATTTAATTTAACTAGTTGCATTTGCATTTTCCAGTACATTTTATTTGTTATGAAATAAACGTACATTTTACCAAATTTTCCCCCAAGTCATCGTTTGACCAGAGCTCACAGTATCGGCACACCATCAGAAACAGCTGGGTTCAGTCAGTGCTAGCTTCACGCATGCTCGTATCTCAAGCTCAATATTGAACATGTCCGAAAGAAACAGTTCTCCATTTAGTGTTCTGGTGATTCGAAAACTGCTGCAACCGGTTCTTGAATCGAGATCCGCTGTAGCAGTATGTGCAAGTCAGCTGAGCCGAGAACTGCTGCAACTTGAATATACAGTCGACAATACTAAAAGCTGAAGCATTTCTCCAGTGTTTAATACGTTTCTACTGATGAATAATTAACTGATTAACTAAATATTTACTTTGCACCCATAAAACCTTGGCAAACGTTTACATCAGAATTTATATACAAAAATTTAGAAATTAAACAAGCTGTTCCTGAAAATATATATTGTTGATGAAACAAATAAATGTTTAGTTTGACAGTTTTACGATCCTTTCATTGTGTTTCCTATCTTTAAAAAGATATTGATGCAACAGTAATTGTGTTAAACAAGTTTCCAACATGTTTTATTTTGTTACACTTTCTGATGTTCAACAAAACACTTTTAAAAAATGCTTTTTGTCCCTCTGAGTAAATAAAATAAAAAGTAAATAAAAAATACAGGCAGGCTCAGTATCATCAGCTCATCGGTCCTCAGTATCGAACGTGTCCGAAAGAAACAGTTCTCGTTTCAGTGTACTGGTGGTTTGAGTAAATACAAAAATACACTTGAATTAAATAACTTTAGAAAATTGTGCTGACTCGAGATGTGAACTGTTTTGAACGATTCAGTCTGATTCGGTGTACTGGTTCGACAGGTTCAAAAAAATGATTTGATTGCGAAACACACATCACTATTGTTGACTGCATTCTTCTTGTTAAATCCCGGTAACTGTGGTGTATTTTTGATCTCCCACTCCCATCCGGAGCAAATGTAAAACTGGCTGATCCCGATTTGTGTTGGGACCTGCGGGATCCCAATCCAGTGCTCTACTGTGGGCTTTTATAAGGGCTTTAATAACTGCCAGCTTGAAAGTATTTGGGACGTGTCCTAAAGAAAGCAAATAATTAACAATACTGACAAGAGGTTCTGAGAGTACATTTTAGTTGTTTAGTGGGTATAGAATCTAGTGGTTGAATTTAATGTTTTACTGTCTAAAAGCTTTCATGTCTTGCTGCCGTTAAACTGGTGTTAACTTGTTTTTGTTTCCTTTCACCTTAGACCTGATGCCGCTGAACGAGGAGAGTCAAGAACTGAATGTAATGGAAGAGAAAAATCAGTATGAGAAACGTCATTATTTCATGACTGGGGAAAAATCTTGTACTTTCTCACCGACTCAAAAAACTGAAAGTAGAAACCTTAAAGTCCAGATGAGAGTTCACACTGGAGAGAAGCCTTACACTTGCAAACTGTGTGGAAAGAGTTTCTCACGAAAACTAAATCTTAACATTCACATGAGAATTCACACTGGAAAGAAGCCATTTAAATGCTCTCAGTGTGGAAAAAGTTTTAAAGAGAAAAGGCACCTTAATGCCCATGTGACAATTCACACTGGAGAGAAACCTTACACCTGCAAACTGTGTGGGAAGAGCTACACAAGAAAAGAAAATCTTAAATTCCACATGAGTGTTCACACTGGAGAGAAGCCTTACACCTGCAAGCTGTGTGGGAAGAGCTACAAAAGAAAAGAAAATCTTACATTTCACACAGAAAATCACACTGGAGAGAAGCTATTTAAATGCTCTCAGTGTGGAAAAAGTTTTAAACAGAAAAAGTACCTCATTGGCCACATGACAATTCACACTGGAGAGAAACCGTTTGTTTGTGATCAGTGTGAAAAGAGTTTCAGGTGTAAAGGACACCTTGATCTTCACATGAGGAGTCACTCAGGAGAGAACTGTTTTATATGTCAGCAGTGTGGAAAGAGTTTCTCACACAAAGGAAACTTTGAGAATCACATGAGAGTTCACACTGGAGAGAAGCCTTTCACCTGCCCTAATTGTGGAAAGAGCTTTACAGCTAAAGGAAACCTTAAGATTCACATGAGAATTCACACTGGAGAGAAACCTTACAAGTGTCTTCAGTGTGACATCAGTTTCACATATCACACAGACCTGAAACGGCATTTGCAAACTCATTCTGGAAAGAAATTCCAAACCTCATGTCACACTGAGGAAAATGGCAATTTCAACAATCATCTGCGCATTCACTCTGAAGAAAGACAGTTCAGGTGTGATCATTCTAATTAAAACATCACATTAACACATTCATACACCATTAATATTTAAATATATTAATCAATAAGATTTAAGTAGTCAGTATGATTTTGTCTATAGGGTGAATATATCTATGTGATCAATGGGGAAAAACAGGTCTTCTTGTGTAACAGCCCTAGGGGCCTCTCAGTAGCGTGAGACTTGGACATATGGATGAATACCTGTCTGCCTGCAGGTAACAGTTTTAGAAAAATATATATGGAAAAACATGTGAAATCCTTGGAAATTGGTGATATGTTGCAGATACAGAATGGCGCGATGAGGGCGACTCTCAAGGCAGCCTCCTGGTTGGTTGAGAAGTGAGGCCCAAGGGACTCTATTTTCTTATCTCAAGAAATGTATTACAAGTACCTTTATAAGCTGCTGTGAGCTTTGTGTGTTATTTCTTTGCTCACAGACTTCTGCTGTGTGTAAATTGATCAATTTCTCTGCAGGGCATTAAAAGCAAGATCAAGACAAACTTTTGACTTGAGTTTCACTCTGTCTTCACAATTGTTTTATTTCTTAATTGACTAGAAAATCTACAACAGTACATAAATATTCCATTATTTAAGGTTTAAAAGTAGCTTTCCGTGGTTTTTAGTATGGAGGAACTTGAAGAAGCATTCAGTTGCATTGGCAGTGGGACAAGTCTGTGGCAAACCTCAAGTGTTTTCAGCATACCATTCAGATAAAAAAAGGTCAAATATACTTGTTAGAGGCACAAAACTTCTTGTAGCTTTTGGTAAATGCCTATTACCAACAGAATCCAATCAGAATTTAATTTAAATAATAAATTGTTTGATCGGACCTAACTGTTTTATATATATACACTGAACAAAATTATAAATGGTTATGGTCCAATAAAACCCAGTCAGTTTTCTTTGGATAAATAGAGTTTCATGCAGATCAGTTCTGAGGTTTATTGTGTTTATCTAACAGAACCAAGATGTGCAGAGCATCAGTATGCAAATCAGTTTACATAGAAACCTTAAGTACAAATCCAAGAGATGTTGTAGTAGATTTTTATTGGTTAAAATATGAATTGTTCGAGTGTAATCATTAAGAATATAAGCATTTAAATATCCAGTTATTCTTACATTATAATCACATATGCCTGTGTGGAAAATGCCTACGTGGCTAAAGTAGACAGGCCCTAAGATTAGAAACATCTGGGAAACATAAGTGGGGGCCTTCTTTCTTTACCATAACAAGAACCCCTTCTCTCTAGGGAGAATTGTATGCACAAAGGAACCATTCTATGTATGGAAAACTGTATGGAATATGTACCCCACGCCTTAAAATCCAACCTGTATAAAAGGGGAGACAGAAAGACATTCTGGATCTTTTTTTCTGCAGAGAAACTTCTCTTAATAAAGAGTATATTCTGGCATCAAAACTCAAGACTGAGTGTGGTTCCTAAGATGAGCAGCAGACGACACCACAAATTGGCGACCACGAAGGGACTGGAAAAGATCAAAGAGTGGACGACCACTTTTGGGCTGACTGAGACGAGCAACACAAACAGAGTATATTCTGGCATCAAAACTCAAGACTGAGTGTGGTTCCTCAGACGAGCAGCAGACGACACCACAAATTGGCACCCCAGATGGGACTGGAAAAGAGCAGAGGAGTGGACGACCACTTTGGGCTAACTGAGACGGGCAACACAAACACGGTGGCCACCGAATAGGTAAGCAATTTTGCTTATATAATTCGTTTGTGTTGTTTGCTGGTCTGCTCTTAGTGGTAAGGACACTTAAAATCTGCTCTTCCAGAATTAAAAATAAATAAATAACTAAAATAAAATAAAAGGGGTTTTGATGCCAGAAGAAATAACTGCATGCACAGATTTGGTTTAATATTGGGAAGGCCTTGATAGGTGACCTAAATTGAACCTAGATGGTGTAGGCAGAAATACATTGCATGTAGGGGTCTGTGTTTGTTGTTGATTGGGCCTAAAAGGGCAGCAATCAACAATAAAGCAGATATAGTATAGAAAAGCGTGCAGAGACCTTTGGATACCGCTCTGTAGGAGAGGAATAGTACAGAGGGCTGAACGGAAAGGCAAAAATCCCTGCTGGGCGCTGATTTTTTACTGAGTTGAGGGAGATTAATCAGTAAAAGAGCGAGAGCCCTGCAGGTCACTCGAGGAAGAGTGTAGTGTTTTGTTGTATGAGACTGAAACTGTGTCTGTGTCCGTATGAATGTCTGCATGAGTGATGGTGAATGTATGAGGAAATAAATAAATTCCGTATTGGATGGGTACGAGCTGCGCACCCTCTTGGTCCATCACTTAAATGTGGCTTGGTGTGGATGGACGCAGTTCATGCCGCACCCGAGAGGGCTGAATAAATGATTAGCCCTATAGATAAAGGGAAAAAATATGAATGC
>NW_015558556.1:1639-2232 GCF_001515605.1 Sinocyclocheilus anshuiensis | reverse complement strand
AGAGGAGTTATTTGATAGCGGAAAATGGGAACAGGGCAGAGAAAAGGGGGCACTCAGATCACTGGCTGCAAAACTCCCAATTTTAATCAAGGGTGCGCAGGGACAATAAGTCCCCTGGGCCCCCCAGGACCTTGAGGGGCTGGTCACTCGCCTCCCAGGAATTCAGGAGGGGCTGTGAGGGAAATTAAAGCTTAAAGCTTTGCTGGCTAAAATAGGAGGAGGGGTAAAGATGGATGAAATTCTTCAAACAACTACTCTGGACAGAGCAGTGAACTCTCATAATATGGATGGAATTGTTTTTGATGCATTCCGTCCAGCAGTGTGGCAGGCACTGCGTGCAGAGTACCCGATAAGGCTGGACCCTAAATCATTAAAGAGACAAGAGCTGGGGGACACAGAAAATCCAACCACATATGTACAGAGACAGCTGAAAAGGTGGAAACGAGACTGAAGGGAATCCAGAAGGAGGCCCATTAATGGCAACATTGTTTAGACATGCTGTGATTGATGCTATGCCGCCAGCCTTAAGGAGCAGGCTGGAGGATGCGGTCGGTTTAAACTCTAAAACACACAAAGAGTTTTGTGACCATGTG
>NW_015558556.1:0-583 GCF_001515605.1 Sinocyclocheilus anshuiensis | reverse complement strand
GGATATTATATAATAGATGCTTTTTTGAACATTTTAGCAATTTAAAAATATTAAAAAAGGATTTTTTACACAGCACCCCTGCTCTTGACAGACGGCACCCCGGTTGGGAAACACTGTTGTATTGTACGAATTCATATGAAATCACCACCTTATAAAATAGCAACATTTTGTGATTGAATCAGGTTGGAATAAAGTATTCAAAGCTAATAGACAGACTAGAAGCTTTTGATAAAAGCATCTGCTAAATCAGTGTTTCCCAACCTTTTTTTTGTCGCGGCACCCTTTGGAAATTTTAACAAACTTGTGGCACCCTACAAAATTAATTTTGTCACAATATTTGAATTTCTAACTTCGATATGATAATTTGAAAAGTATAGATATTCGGTGCAACAGGGAAGAACTGCAGAATATAATGTCATACAGATATTTTTAATATTATTAAAAAATGTTGTCCATCAATGGTGGCAATCAGTAGGCTAATTTCTAATGAAGAAACCAATTTATATGACAGATTTTAATGTATCTTTTATACATATGCAAATATTATTTAATTACCATTATAACTAGCTATCTCACAAATTTT
>NW_015558555.1:977-1093 GCF_001515605.1 Sinocyclocheilus anshuiensis | reverse complement strand
TAAAGTGCACTTTTTCTTTTTGGAATTTTCAGTGTGAACGCACTAATCACTATTTATACTACAAAACGTCATAGAATAGTGCATAAGTACGTGATTTGGGACGCACCTACTGTGAG
>NW_015558555.1:0-946 GCF_001515605.1 Sinocyclocheilus anshuiensis | reverse complement strand
GACGCACCTACTGTGTGTGTGTGTGTGTGTGTGTGTGTGTGTGTGTGTGTGTGTGTGCAGGTACGGCTTTCTCTTCGATAAGGCTCTGCTAGTGTGTAAGAAGCGCAGCGGCGAGAATCTGGAGCTGAAGGAGCTGATTGAGCTTCAGCATTACCAGCTGAGAGACGAGCCGTCAGGAGAAAAGGACAGCAAGAAGGTTACACACCTCCTCTTCATCATCATCATCAGCAGCAGCAGCAGCAGCACATACCTGTACCTGACGCTTGTGTGTATTTACAGTGGACGCACACCTTCCTGCTGATGGATCTGTACGGTCAGGGCGGCTACGATCTGTACTTTAAGACGCGAGAGCTGAAGAAGAAGTGGCTGGAGCAGTTTGAGATGGCACTGTGAGTCCATCGCTCATATACTCATATATGTTAAATATGTATAATACAGCAGAAACCTTGTATGTCGTGTGTTTGTAGGTCCAACATGTGTCCGGAGAACAGCACGGCTAACGGTCATGACTTCCAGATGCACTGTTTTGAGGACACCACCTCGTGTAAAGCCTGTCAGATGCTCCTCAGGTGAACTTCAGCTTCATCTCTTTAAATCAGTCGTTTCACTCCAGTCTTCGTGAGTGAATGAGCTGCTCAACAAACATGATTATGCACTGTAAACAAATACTGCTGCAATTAGTTATAACAACTTAAAATTCGTTGAGAGAGCTTAATTATCCAACTTAACTAAAGTTAAATAAAGGTATCTTTTTAAGTCAAGTATGAACGCTTACTTTTTAAAGTTGAAACAATGCAGTTACTTATTCTAATGTTGAATTTGAAGTTGTGATAACTAATCACAACAATCTTTTCTTTTCATACATTTTGTTTTCTGATATGCGAAAGTCGCAGTGTTTTATTTTAAAGGGGTCATATGATGCGATTTCAAGTTTGCCTTTCTCTTT
>NW_015558554.1:0-1343 GCF_001515605.1 Sinocyclocheilus anshuiensis | reverse complement strand
CCACAATTACAGAGACTAGGACTTCAGAAGAATGCGAGCAAAATTATCCTGTATGGAGAGGCCACAATTACAGAGACTAGGACTTCAGAAGAATGCGAGCAAAATTCTCCTGCAGAGGAAATGTTTGTCCTGGACTTAACTACAGTGATTGAGGAGGAAGATAGATCCCCAGTGGATGTAATGAAGACAGTCCAAGACGTTCCTACAAGAAAACGCAAACGTTCCTCAGCTACAAACCAGGATGGTGACAGCTATGAGTTGCTTCTGAAATGGGAAACCGAAAGAGCAGAAGTACAAATTGAACTGGGTAAAGAACAAATCTTGCTTGCCCAACTGCAGCAGAAAAAAGTGCAGATGGAGATACATCTCCTAAAGGCAGAGATGGAAAGAGCTGGTATCTGTCCTGTAAATGATTTTTGACTATTGGATAGTATTGTTTTTGTTTTGTTATTTAACATTATAACAAAATAAGGAATGTAAAATGTTTTTGTTTGTTACAGTGTTTCTGTTTCTTACAATTAAAACAAACAATGGCTATTTGTGGCCACTGGTATTTTGCCTACCTGTTGTTCTTTGCTAAGCCAGTAGGCTACACTGTTGGTTCCATTTAAGGCTCTGGTAAACAGGATTTGGTAATCCTGAAATTTGGTATTTGGATCACAGTGATCCAATCCAATGTTCCTTTAAAAAACTGGCATAAAAGTAAGATGGATCAGGTGATCCTGGATAGCAAAACATGGGATTTCCAAATCCGGATCAAATTGATCCAGATTAAATTTTTTGAAAAACTGGGCCCAGGACGTCAGCGGCCATTCTGGATCTTCTGGAATTTGCTGCTGGCTCTGGTGTCTCTATAGTGGTTAAACATAAGTTATAATTCGTTTTGGGTAAATCTAATGGGCTGGCTTTGGTCTCATTAATCTATTTTTTTTCAGGAGCAAGTACAAGCAAAATCTCATCATGTTTAAGTAAATTCAATGCTGTGTATCAGAGCGCTGCCTTTGAACTTTTGACTGAATTGCCTAGCAACTTTTATGATGGCTGTTGTTGTTTATTAAATTCTTTTTCAATCAGTAATATTTTATATAAATAATAGTAGTATTTAGTATTCGGAAACTGTGTGTGTGTGTGTGTGTGTGTGTGTGTGTGTGTGTGTATGTCAGCAGTAAACCCCTTCAGACCTGGCGTCCATTGGAATGGACATTACATATTTCTGGGTCTAAACCAATAAAAAACTCTGATTTCATTGTTTGAATAATGCTTATTACTGGTTGGCTCCTGATTATCCAATCACAATGGAGAAATTACTTTTAACTTGATCTGAGAGAGCTTCAGACATCAGA
>NW_015558553.1:0-600 GCF_001515605.1 Sinocyclocheilus anshuiensis | reverse complement strand
GTCTGTCTGCCGTTCCATCTATCTATCTATCTATCTATCTGTCTGGTTGTCTGTCTGCCTGTCTGTCTATCTATCTATCTATCTATTTATCTATCATCTGTCTGTCTGTCTGTCTGTCTGTCTGTCTATCTATCTGTCTGTCTGTCTGTCTGCTGTCTGTCTGTCTAGTGTTCTATCTATCTATCTATCTATCGATCTATCTGTCTCTCTGTCTGTCTGTCTGCCGTTCCTTCTATCTATCTATCTATGTATCTATCTATCTATCTATCTGTCCGTCCGTCTGTCTGTCTAGTTCTATCTATCGATCTATCTGTCTGTCTGTCTGTCTGTCTAGTGTTCTAGCTATCTATCTGTATCTATCTATCTATCTATCTGTCTATCTATCTATCTATCTATCTATCTATCTGTCTGTCTGTCTGACGTTCCATCTATCTATCTATCTATCTATCTATCTGTCTAGGGTTCTATCTATCTATCTGTCTATATCTATCTGTCTGTCTGTCTGTCTGTCTAGTGTTCTATCTATCTGTCTGTCTGTCTGTCTGTCTAGTTTTTTATCTATCTGTCTGTCTGTCTGTCTGTCTAGTGTTCTGTCTATCT
>NW_015558552.1:516719-516996 GCF_001515605.1 Sinocyclocheilus anshuiensis | reverse complement strand
CGTCTGCAAAATGACTAAATGTAAATGTAAATGTAAATATATATTAGTTAAGTATATACGTAATATGATGCATAATGTCTTGGTTGCCGGACTCCAACATTGTGGTTTACAGTGGGTACGGAAAGTATTCAGACCCCCTTAAATTTTTCACTCTTTGTTATATTGCAGCATTTGCTAAAATCATTTGAGTTATTTTTTTTTCCTCATTAATGTAAACACAGCACCCCATATTGACAGAAAAACACAGAATTGTTGACATTTTTGCAGATTTATTAAA
>NW_015558552.1:504988-515910 GCF_001515605.1 Sinocyclocheilus anshuiensis | reverse complement strand
AAGGAGTGGCTTCACAACAACTCTGTGACTTTTCTTGAATGGCCCAGCCAGAGCCCTGACTTAAACACAATTGAGCATCTCTGGAGAGACCTAAAAATGGCTGTCCACCAACGTTTACCATCCAACCTGACAGAACTGGAGAGGATCTGCAAGGAGGAATGGCAGAGGATCCCCAAATCCAGGTGTGAAAAACTTGTTGCATCTTTCCCAAAAAGACTCATGGCTCTATTAGATCAAAAGGGTGCTTCTACTAAATACTGAGCAAAGGGTCTGAATACTTAGGACCATGTGATATTTCAGTTTTTCTTTTTTAATAAATCTGCAAAAATGTCAACGATTCTGTGTTTTTCTGTCAATATGGGGTGCTGTGTGTACATTAATGAGGAAAAAAAATTAACTTACATGATTTTAGCAAATGGCTGCAATATAACAAAGAGTGAACAATTTAAGGGGGTCTGAATACTTTCCATACCCACTGTATACGATTCAGGCAATATAGTTCAATCTTTTGAAGTCATTGGGGAAAAAACAACTACATTTAAGTCATTATATTTACATATGATATATTCAAATAACAAATGCGCACAAACAGTTATATTCAAAGTAATTGATGTCAAACCTGGTGCAACAAACTTAGCAAGATGTGTTTAGTCCACCAGCTACAACCAGCTTAGTCAACCAGTTTTGACCTTGGCCAAACCAGCATAAACCGGCCTGGACTAGTGTGGCATAAGCCTTTCTTCTAGCAGAGTTTTATTTTTAAATAGGCACCTCCGGGAAGAAAGGCACCGAGGCGGGGCGCTGAGAACCAGCTTGGACCACCCCGAGAACCAATCGTGCAGACTTGTTTTATACTTGTTTATTCAAAATGTTCATATTTTGAGTGAATTATTCCTTTAAGTGTTTTCTTGCTCAAGGACATCAGTAACAGGACTGTGTCTTCAATGACCTTTGAATTGATCCTTCAACCTTTTAAATTATTTAAACCACCATCAAAATTGCAATGCACTGAACATAGTGGGATTCACAAGTCCTCTTTTGAAAATGCATTCAGTGCATTCTCATTTTTCTAATTCGCTCTTAAATTTACAGTTACACTTACATTTCACTGCTGGTCATATATTCTCTATATAACCATGTATGTGACAAATAAAAATCTTGAAAATCTTGAATCTAATTCAATAGTTTTTCCCCATTACAAATGATATTAATAGTAGAACAATTTGATTAAATTGAAAAAATATGTGTGAATTTCACATATGTGAAATGTGTTTAGTTTGTCCTCTTTTGCTTTAATAACAGCAGCACTTCAGCTGCACGAATGCCACAAGTTTGTGTAAAACTTGATGATCATGTTATTCAGAATGATCCAAAGAGCATCTTGTGCTTCAGTGGAAACAAATATGCTTATTTGATCAGTGACCTAGAATGAGTGCAAAATCTTGAAGCAATAGTTTCTGACATTTTTGCTCACCCTCAGTGTTGTTCCAAAACTCTTTTGTTGGTTTTTTATTTATTTTTTTAACATGAAAGAAGATTCATAGCTTATATTGACCAGTAGTGATGGACGCTTTTCAAACACTACTTTGTCAAGCTTTCAAACCTCATTGAATGTTTCGAATCAGTGATTCAGAGCGCATATCAAACTGCCAAAGTCATGTGATTTTAGTAAATGAGGCTACATTATGTCATAACAGTTCAAAATGTTTCAGAATTTCAATGGTTCGTTGCTAGGGAGTGATGATCTCTGTAAACCCATGA
The DNA here is from genome assembly GCF_001515605.1 of Sinocyclocheilus anshuiensis. Lineage (NCBI taxonomy): Eukaryota > Metazoa > Chordata > Actinopteri > Cypriniformes > Cyprinidae > Sinocyclocheilus > Sinocyclocheilus anshuiensis. The sequence goes on along the minus strand of NW_015558552.1, from coordinate 514,149 downwards.
TCCAGTGTCTATGGTTTTTAACTGATCTTGGAACAGTTTTATAAATTTGACATTTTAATGACACATTTGTATACTAAAAAGGAAGATTTGTAGTTAATAGTATTGTATTGGCATAATAAAACATAAATCAAACAAAACAAGCCCTACAATTTAATAATTATACATTACAGACACTTCATATTTAATGGTATTAAATGATTTGTTAATTGCATTTAATAGATTACGCGCTCAATAAAACATTTGCAGTTGGATTCTAAATGGTATTTTATGCATTTTTGAGCTCAGTTTTCATTGCATTTACACAGTTTTGACCAGCAGACTAAAAAGCAGGTCAGCATCATTTTGCAATTGGTTCAGTTGATTCATATAGTTTCGAAAAGCCTTGTTTCTCCCATCACTAGTGACCAAAGGCTAGCAAGCTATGAAAAAACACTCTAAAAGTATACCATAGAAGAAGCCTATGTAACTTGTGTACAATATTCAAAGTCTTCTGAAGTCATTTTATAGCGTTGTGTGTGATGAACAGGCTAAAAGGTATTCACTCAATTTTTCACGCTCAAATCAAATCATTCATGCAGCCCTACAATGTAAGTAAATCACTTGCATATGCGACTAAATCTTCACTCTGGGTGACTAAATGATGTCTAACATTAGCCATTGGCTAATAAATTCTTAGATTTTACTCGCCAGTGTGTGAGTTGAAGGTTAAGTATAAGTTTAGCACAGATATATATACACTCACTGAACACTCTGAGCTGAGCGCTTCAGTTACACTCTCCGTCAAGCGATCTGTGCTATTTTTCAATTAATCTCAATGGATGCACAGCGTACCTGTATTTGACGTACCGTAAACTCTAGTGTGAAGGCGCAGGACTCACCGTCGCTGTGCTGAGAGTGCTGTTTCTCACACACACACAAAGAAAGAGAGAGAGAGAGAGAGCGAGAGAGTCTCACATACCATGCAGAATTGACGCGCTACATGTAAGTGATATTCTTTGATATTCCTGTGAAAATAATGTTAATTTGGAATTCTTCAGCTTTTAAAGACAAACCATAAGATACTGCCAGTTTCTCCGGTACTGGGCAGAACTAATGCGCAAACGGCAATCTCATTGACTGGCAGTCATCTATTACCGTCCCTGTTTTGATTTCAGCAAATCAGTTCGAGCGATTGCAGACAACATAATTAATATTCATGAACCCAGCAGCTCATTAATCCTTAGTGCTTTTTATATTGTTATTAGTAGTAGAATTATAGTATTGTATTATTATTATTATTATTACTATTATCAGTATTATTGTTAGTTTTTTCCCCTCCTTTTTCTTTTACAGAAACACTGAATGACCAACAATATTTTAAGCACCACCACCAGTTCTAAGTCCAGTTAAAATGACAAATATGCATTCATACATGGTTACCAAGTTTTATTTCTAATTACTAAAAAAAATTGAAGGGGGTCTGAATACTTTCCGTACCCACTGTATATATATATATATATATATACAGTATATATATTAGTATAGCAGTTTGGTGAGTAAACTAAAAAAATGACGATTCTATTGCCAAGGTGTGCATAAAGGGTTGTTCATGCAACCCATAATAGTATCTAGTAGTTCTCATGTTTAATGTCATGTCATCCAATTTGCTCAATAGGCTCCATATTAAGTTGCATGAATTATTTGACTATAATTTCTGCCTGTATGACTTCAGAATTCTTGGGATGTACTGCATAAGTCATATGGACTGTGCATTTTGCCAGTTTCAGAGCTTGACAGCCGTGGTCCCTACAAACACTCACTGTATGACAAAAAAACAAGCCATTCATGATGGCAGCAAACCCAATAAGTGAAAGAGCGATGGTAACTTTGCTGAAAACGCTCTCCTGTTTTCTCCTCAGGGGCAGTCATTCCGGTTGATAGAAAGCCACTTGTTAAAATAAAAGTCTCAGACGGGCATATAGACCTCAAATTAAAATTCTAGTGCAGGAGCAGGTGAGACAATGTGAGAGGTCCTGATTGAAGCTATGCAAATGACAGCGTGTCCACAGTGAGTGGCAGCCATTTCTGAGGAGACTAAGATGGCTTATTAAAGGTTTTCATTTACCCCTGACTGAGATTAATCACAGCGTACATACACACACACACACACACACACACACACACACACACACACACACTTTCTCTGCCGAGAGAGCCGAGCACAGAGATCAGGTGTGGACGGCAATGAAATGACAGGGGCTGCTCGACCTTGCCGGGAGAGGGATCACCCCTGGCTTTCTGTCTCCTGGTCTCTATCTCACTGTCTAACGCTCTGTTTATACCCAGAGTGACCTTGTTCCTTTGAGTGACTGGAGGTCATCGATTGGGTTTGGGATTGAGCATCTTTGAATAGTTTTGAATGTTGCTGTGAAGTGACAACCACAAGAATGCCCGAGGGATAAACGTTCATTCAACCCTGCTGGGAATACCATTGTAGAACAGCTAAGATGTTTACTGTACCAGCCAGGTTTACACACTGAATAAAATTAAGACGTAATTAAAACTTAATTAAAATTAAAAAGTGCCCCTATAATGCCATTTCGAATATTGGCTTTCATGCAGTGGGTAGCTGTATGTAAATGTAAACGATAAATAAAGTTATTGATTCAATTGAATCGACTCTGAACAGCCTAAATGAGTCACCAGTAATTTGAATCCCACTTCTGTGACATTTACACGTCACGGGGTAACTCATTTGCATAATGCCCGCCTATGTTTTACGTTGGCCGGCTGCGAACAACTTGATCCGCCCTCAAACACGTAATTTCACTGACGACTGCTTCTCTAATCTCGGGGACTTCAACGCGGGATTCACAAAACGTGCGCTCTTAAAAGATGGTTCACTACCCAGTTTATTTGGACCAGCTGGCTCCACTGAATCTCAACCTGCAAGTATGATAAATAATAGATGTTTATGTTTTCTATCGAGCATTCAAAATACAGAACTATGGTAATGTGTGTATCGTTTCTGACACGCGCTTTATGCGGTAGACCAATCACAACAGACTGGGCCATCTGACCAATCAGAGCAGAGTAGGCTCATGGAAAGGATGGGTTTAGAGAGACTGAATCTTAGAACTGCTTTGAAGGAATCGTTTGAAAATATGTTTGTCTTTTTTTTTTTTTGCAGAATGAAAACATTTTATCACAAGAGGCTTGTTTTTCCAGCCATCCTCCATCCATCATGGAGTGTTTGACAGTTAAAGCAGGTTTCATTATTCAATTCCCAGTAGGAAGATCTTCCTTACTTTATGAACTAAATAAACATTCTAGCATAAAATGCTAGTTATACACCTAAATTAGTTAGCTGAATTTAAAGGGGTTTTGTGAGACTATCTAGCTGCCCTAAACACCAGCTTGACTAGACTGGAAGACCAACTAGATAATCTGAAGACCTGCATAAACCTGATTTGGTTGGCTTAAGCAAGTTTTATTTAGCAAGGCTGTCTATTCAACATTTACTTTGGAACAAATCATTGCAGTCAGTTTGCGGTTTCAATGACGATGACAGTTTCATTTATTGTTTTTTAGATGATTTCATTGAGTGAACAGATGGTAGTCGACTCTTTCTAAACTGACTGTAACAGGCAATTTTGCAGTAGGATAAATCGTGGTTTATCTATACAGTTTGACTGTTATGGATTCTAGAAAATTACTTTTCATGCAGTGTGTAATGTAGCTGTATGTGAATGTAAACAGTCTGTAAAGTTGTAAAGCTGAAAGTGCATCATAAATAAAGTTATTGTCTCTCAAAAGAGAGTGTCGACTCTGAACCACTGAAATTAGTCATTTGTATTCTAATTCGAATCCCATTTCCGTGAAGTTCACACGTCACAAGTTTTTTGCAACACATTTGCATAATGCCCGCCTACGTTCTGCATGGAGTCATCCCACGAAAACTTGAACCCCCTCCTCAAATGCTTGTCTGTGTGGATAAACCAATTGTCTTTGAAAGATGCGCCAGTGCCGGTTTGTTTGGACCAGCTTGCTCCTCCCAAACATAACCTGTAAGTATAATTGTTGCTTTAAACCTGTTGTTGGGGACTCCCAAAACCAAATTATGAACCTTTCAAATAGCATAATAGGGGCACTTTAACTCCAAAACCGCATCTATACATACAATTCACTGCAGATTCCAGCTGAAATGAACAATAGTGGCAGTAAAACTACTTTCATGCCTTTGATTATTGATAAAGATTTATTTTCATGCGGTTCCTTGCACAGTACTGATGACAGTAGTGATGACAGAATTTAGTATGTTATAATCTCATAATGCTTTTACCATAGAGCATGATTTGTAAACTGGTATTTGTAAACTGTAATACATTGACATTTGCATCGCATAATCAGCTCCATGTATGGTTTAAACTTGCTCGGTAGCTTACCTGGTATAGAATTGAACTTGCAATGCAGAATGTCCGGGTATGTTTCCTGTAAAACCCAGTCATGATAAAAGAGCTCAAAGATGTTTGAACAAATGGCATGGTTATTTCAGCAAATGCATTTTTATCTCACAGTTGCTTTTTAGTAAAACTATCAGTTAGGTTTAGGATAGAGTTTAGTGTAGGTGGTGTTTCATTTTCACATGCAATAGAGTACAAGAAGCAGCGCAATATATATATATATATATTTTGCAGAAATGTCCCCACAGGTATGTTTTCCAATGATTCTGGGTTGTTTTCATCAGTATTCTGTCCATGGCATTATTTGGCAGGTCAGCTAATTAGCTTGTTAGCTAAGCAGTGCAAAGCAAGGGTATGGTCTTGTTTTTTGAGGATCTGAGCTGTTAGCAACAAAGCTGGAGGATCAGAGAGCTGCACACTTGTCTTTGTAGCGTAGCATAAATTCTGCATGCCAGCCACCATTCTAACTCACGTCTGCAGGGAGAGCAAAAGAAAGACGGTCGCTGCGGGTTGTGGCAGTGTTCCTGACTTCGTGCTGGGCGCCTGGGCTGCCTTGGGTGGTTCTGGCCTGACTTTGATCCAGGAGAGGATTTGCACACTGCTCTGTATTTGAAACATGTTCTGCCGGAGGTTGGAACTCCAGCTTGTCTCTCACTGTGAAATTTAAACCTGGCGGCCATGGCTCAAAATAATCCAGCCAAACCCGCTGCCTTCTGGGAGTGGCACTGTGCCTGCTGGTTTGTGCACATTGGTCTGTGTGGTGTGTTTGACATCTAATTGTTTAATCCTCATTATTTATTTGTCCTACTGAAAAGACTGAAAAGAAAGCTTGACTTTACACATTAATCTAGTATAGCTATGCTGGTGAAGCTGGTGATCTATCTATCCATCATCTGTCTGTCTGTCTGTCTGTCTGTCTGTCGTTTTATCATTGTATCTATTGTTCTATCATTCTATTGTTCTGTCTATCCATCTATCTTTCTATCTATCTGTCTTTCTGTCCATCATTCTTTCCATAGTTTGTGTGTATGTTTAATAATTAAATCAGGTTTCATTTTTCGAATCCCTGCAGGAAGTAAATGTTCTTTCTCATAGCACCTCAGAGCAATCCCAGAATTCCCCAGTAACCTATTCTCCTTTACAGGTACGTGTGTAGCAGCCTTTCACACACTCAATCATTCAGTATCCTCTCCATTATTCTCTCTCCACTACTCTCTTTGTTTTTTGTTTTTCTGTCTTTTCGCAAAAGCACTCGCATTTGCCACATGACCGAATAACTGAATAGGTCAACAACAGCAACAGAGCGACTGAAATCCATTATCGCTTTGCACAGTTTCTCCAAATGGCACGCCTTCCAGCCAGCGAGCTGATGAGGCAGACTGAAGCGCGCGAGAAGCCTCTCGCCTGACAGTGAGAGCTGATGCTGATGTGTCTTCACTGATAAAATAACGAGCCGAGGCTGCAGAAATCATGCTTTATTCAGACCCTCAGCTATTGTCTACGCACCCTGTCAAACTTCTGCAAACCCCATCTCCACTCCGAAGCTATTTATGAGTCTGCACTGCATGAATCCATTTCCATACGGTGTCTGGAGGGCAGGAGATAAAGGAATGTTTCAGGCCTACTTAACTGGAGATGGAGGGAGACCAGAATCGTTTCAATGTTGCCATATCTAATGCAGAACTTGAGCTTTAGAAGATGAACATCAGGAAGTGCCTAGATGAACATAGACTCGCACACACACACACACACACACACACACACACACTGATGACTTCATCTTACCAGAATAATGTCAGCGAGCTCATTATTTAGACATTATAACATGGCACCCACCGGCCCCCTGCTGTCAAAGACCCCCAAAACTCTCCAAACACACACTGTGAAAATGCTCACGTACACCAGATGCTTCCTGTTCAGTCTCCTCCTGTCAGATACAACAACCATGACACCTTGGTGAAGAGAAGATGTGACGTTCGTATTGAGTCCTGGTGTATGTGTGAGTGTGTGTGTGATAAGAGTGCCTTCTTTTTTTCTTCCTCTCGGGCATTCGCTGTGAGGTACTGTCATATTCAAATGTGTGTGTATGTCATGTGTTTTAACGTCAGATTGCCACAGTGCAAGCAAAACACATCTGTCTGAAGGTGGCTCAGATAAATAGGAGTGTTTGAAGAAAATGTTGTGTTTGGGGAAAAATGTGGTGTGTGTGTGTGTGCGCGCTTCATCTCGCCTGGCCTATTTCCTCTTCCTAACAACCTGGGAAACAACCTCTCAGGGGAGATAAACTACATCTCATATCACAGGGATTCTCATTTCCGGTCTCTCACTGTTCACTTTACATCCTCATGTTCCAAGCCCTTTCCCTTTTCGCAGTTTTTCCTCACCTTTTGCTTCTTTTTGTACTCTGTTTTGCATTTTTAATCTCTCACTTTCACAGTCTCCCTCTTTCTCATTCGTTTTGTCCTAACTGTTAAGTGCAATGAACCTTAAGAAACTAGTGATTGTGAGACTATAGACAAGCATCACTGTTTTCAGGCATTTTCAAGCTTTTTTCAAGCTTTAGACAAGCATCACTGCTTTCCCGCTGTAGGGATGAATCCCAGTTTCAGGAACAGTTGGAGATGTTTTTGCGCATAAGGAACCAGTGTTTTATTGTTAACTAAAACCAGTAAATGCCAGTTAAAATTTGTTCTCGTTAATTTAAATAAAACTGGAATAAAATAACATATAAATATTACATGAAAAACGTAAAGGGACGGTCTTTCTTCTGTGGAACACAGAAGAACATATTTTAAAGAATGTTGATGATACCTAAACAGTTTTGGTTCCCATTAACTTCCAGTCAAACAGATATATATATTTTTAATAGGAAAAATGAATAAAATAAAACAAATAAATTTTTTTTTACATTGCTTCTGAAGTAAAATAAGCTGAAGTATAAAAATTACTAAAACTAAAACTGAAAAATATATGAAAGCTAAATAGAAATATTAAAAAACAAAAACTATTAGAAATCGCAAAAGCACATAACAAAATTACTAAAACTTAAACAAAAATTTCAATGAAAACTGAAAATATAAAAATTAAATAAAAGCTATTTGAAAATATTAATACATAATTTAAGAGTAAAAAAAGACTAAAATAGCACTAAGAAACTATAGGTCCTCTTTAGCATTTTGATCAATTATTCTAGCTTGTCTTTTAGGATAGATATCTATAAAAATCATCTTAATGAGTTTTTAAGTAGTCTTTTTTTTTTAGCCTTATTTTCCTGTAAAATAAGACTGCATAATACACTGACTTGTTTAGATTGAATATACAGTGCTTTGTCTTATTGCTCTTGCCTTTTTTCTCAAATTTTCTTTTTTCTTTTTACTTGTTTATGCTTAAAACCAGTTAAACTCTGCGGACCAAAATGACGTTAAAAATGTTTATGCTTCATTTACATAGCCTTCCTTATATGGTATCAGCCCATATATGGGTTCATTTGAAAGCTTGGAGTGTCTTCTTTACAAAGAATACCATTCCTTTTGGTTTTTATATTCAGAGTTAAGCTTTAACCCTTTCCTATACCAACTGTATGTGTGTGTGTGTGTGTGTGTGTGTGTGTGTATGTTGGACCAGTTTAAGTGTTTATGTAGTATGTTAGACTAGTTTAAGTGTTTATGTAGTTAATAAAGTCTTATTTGTATCACACTTGACGTTGTTCATTGTTTGCTCATAACTGGAGTCACTTAATCATGCAGATTTATGCTACACGCTCTTTGTAGAATTGTACAGTAAGAAAGTTATTTCCCTTAACCAGGAAATTAACGTTCTTAGAATTGACAGACAGTTGACCCTGAGAGGTCAGCTAAATATCTACAGCGGATCTAAATATTTATAATTAATTATAACTAGTTATGATTAATTATTCATATTTCCCCATGAGCTGATTCGCAACACAAGAATATTTAGGTGATCAAAACTGAGGATGTCAGTTTGGTTATTTCCGCTGTAGTAAATTCTCTAATTATCACTGCCCCAGCTCTCAGATGAAAGATGTCTAAATATACTGGGATTCCGCATATGGAGAGAGTTGATGAAGAGGAGGATCTAAGCAAATGGGAGATGGATTCTGGAGACAGTTTTATGCTTGGAGTTTACATGTATAGGAGTAAAAGTGTTTTGCTGTTTTTATCCTCCCTGATCCTTTCATGCATTTATGAATGAGATTGAGGTGCTCATGCTCATAAGGTCACAACATACAGGAAAAAGATACAGGAAATTATAGGAAGATAGTGGGATTGGGAAATGACCCAAACCAGAATGCGGGTCAATTGCACATAAGCGGCACTACTTGATGTTGGAGCACATGCTGTTGGGCAGTAACAAACTAAAAGTAACACTACTAACATAAGCCAGGTAAACTGAAACAACAAACACGTTAGTCATGAATTCTGATTCATATGAGTGAATCAGTTCGTTCAAACAGTGCACTGGAATGAATCTATTTAAAAAAAACAATTTGCTTCAAATGTTGCTTTCTTTCTGTCCCAAAATACAGATTTTAATTTATCAGCCTGTTTTCAATTATATAAATAAATACATTGAGAAAATAAAATAAATAAATAAATTAACAAATAAATAAATAAATAAATTGTATATGTACAGTGGGTACGGAAAGTATTCAGACCCCCTTAAATTTTTCACTCTTTGTTATATTGCAGCCATTTGCTA
>NW_015558552.1:504324-504554 GCF_001515605.1 Sinocyclocheilus anshuiensis | reverse complement strand
CAGGTGCTGTTTGTACATTAATGATGAAAAAAAATTAACTTAAATGATTTTAGCAAATGTCTGCAATATAACAAAGTGAAAAATTGAAGGGGGTCTGAATACTTTCCGTACCCACTGTATATAGTTGGGATGGATGGATATAATATAACATATCAAATATAACAAGTGATTTAATAGTATATATTGTATATATATATATATATATATATATATATATATATATATACACA
>NW_015558552.1:498420-502269 GCF_001515605.1 Sinocyclocheilus anshuiensis | reverse complement strand
ATTATATATTTTATATATATATATATATATATATATATATATATATATACACACACACTTCAAAGGACCTCAAAATCCACTTTCACACTAAAAATACAAACCAAACACTGGCCTTTTTACACAATTATAGACTTAGTAACTCAACTCCCCTTAGCATTAAAATGGACTATGCAGGTGTACAAAGTCACTGAGTGACAAATCAACTCAACGCCACTGTATAGAGCACAAAAAGGAAGAGTGAGTGGGAAGGAGTTAAGAGAAAGGAGTGGCATGAAATAAATGAGGGTCTCGACCCTCAGTCCCACCGTTGCATGTTTACGCAGACAAATTGGAACGAGCGATGCCATGCATTATACATTAAATGTCGTAGTGACACGCCCGTTGGACTAATGGGATGAGAGATTGTATTTACCCAGCATGCCTCTCAAGAGCTCTCACCACTCTGTGAGTGACAGTGATTGGTTTACTCACTACTATAATTTCCACACAGCTGTAATGTACACTGATTTAGTATGTCAGTAAATGGACATTAATGTGTTTTCCAACAGAATTCCAATGGACTGATTTTGTTCAGAGATCCAATAAAACTAATCTGAACAGCAATCTAAATATAACTCGGAAACACTGATAAAAGTATTTAGTATTCAGAAAAATACACTCATAAAATGAGAATCAAAGATTTGACTGTTGAAAAGACACTATGAATTAACACACTCGTTTCCTATGCTTTTATAAAGCTATATAAAAATGGAACAGACAACTCATTTATTTAAAACAAACAAAAAAAGACATGTAGACCCTGTTATTTAAGGAAAAGAATATTTAAATAGACTTAGGCCAGTAAGCAACAATTGTTGCACCTAGCAACACCCTGACAACCACCCACAACATCCTATAGTATAGCTAGTTTTCATGGGCACATTTCTTTCAGATAATGTTAAGTTACATCTACATTAATGGATGAATAAATAAATTTGAAAATGCATTTTTTCTTTTCATTGTGGCGTCCACACCGAGATGTAAAGGTAACACCACTAACATAAGCCAGGTAAACTGAAACACCAAACACCCTTCTGAAATGTTAATTATGAAGTCTGATTTATTTGAGTGAATCAGTTCATTCAGACAGTTCACTGGAATGAATCATTTAAAATAAATAAATAAATAAAAATTTTCCTGTGCCAAAATACTGATTTTTATCACCAGGTTTTCGACTACAGTTACATAAATAATTTTTTTTTCTGGTCCTAATAGTTGCATATAGTTTAATATTATCAGTTCAAACGCTATTTCTTTGGTGATAGATATTCTACTAATTATGATTGTTATTTATTTATTACTTACTTATTCGATGGCATTTTTGTCCAGCAAAAACAGCTTTTTGAAGACACTCTCCCAACTGGATAAATTTGATGATGCATGTTTAGTCACGTGACGCATATTGTACCCATATATAAGTATGATTGTACCGGCATTGTTGCGTCTGCTATTCACTTTAACAATGTTGGGAAAGATAAATGTTACTTTGTGCAATCTTCATATTACATTCCTAAAAACATGACAGAATATGTACTGTCCTGTGGCAAAAGATGGTGGGTGGTGGGATATTGTGCTAATATCATGGTCGTGCCTGAGGACTTCAGCTTCTGTCGAATCGCGATCTCGATTCCATTTCGATTTATCGTGCAGCCCTACTGAGGACTTTATTATGTCTGGTCACTCTGTATCATCTCATTGAGTGATAATGTCATTTTATGCAGCTTTTTTCAGACGATATCAAGTGTAGATGAGCATCTTTTGGAAAACGTTTAAAAATGCTAGTGTGGACAGAGAGTGTTTTGAAACGAAAACTCCATTTCCAAATATATCCAGATTATACAGAGGACGTAGCCTTAAAATCCAGTTTCTGAGCCCTGGCCTACCAGCCACACACTACAATTGGATCTGCCCAATCACTGCCACCATGCAGGCTGAAAACAGCACTTCAGACTGTACCTGCATTAAACCCCCAAATTCATTACCCTTCATTAAAGCACTTGTCTTGTGAATGTTCTGCATCTTGATTGCACAAAAATTACACTCCTCATTGATTGCACTCAAGTGTGTGCATTGTACTACGTTCTTTATTCTCAAAACAATCAAAAACCCTCTCTAAAAGTGAAAGTACTGCTTTAATTATTTTTATCTTAAATTTGATATGAAGCCCTTTGCAATCTTCTACCTGTTATATAGCAGTATGTAAAGGTTTAGACTAAGTTGTCCACTAAATGAATTCATTACCATGTAAGTTAAACGCTTTGGGTGTTGGGTGTGATTTACGCCTCCTCTAATTATTTTCTCTGCTATAGTAATACAGGTTCTAAGTTTATTAGTGTGCATTTCAATGCACAAAACCTGTCATGTACATGTTTACGTGTCTCCGTTAAAGAGTGGCTTATAAAACGTAATTGGTATGTAATGTAATCTTTATTTATTGCATGCCATTAAGAACTAATTGGCAGCACTGATAGTAGAACGACTGAAATGAGCTCATTACACTGATAATGTATTTAGAGACTAACATGTTAAGCGTGCATTTACACAGCGATGAATGTGCAATAAAGAAAAGGAAAAAATACACAAACCATATTCTGACATTAGAAAAAACTGATTTATCAATAAACAAGTGATTTGTCAATAAACAATAAACACAAGAAGTGCTAGTAATATGTTTCCAACATTGTTCAGAAAAATACAAGCTACAGTTGTGACAAAGTAAATGTAATATGAGTCCATGAAGTAAGAAAACCAACTACTAAATCATCAGTGCAGCAGTTAAACTGCATCCTATGAAACCATGTTATCAAGACCTCAGCGTACAGTAATTAAATCTGGCTGATATGATCAGGCTTTTCCACCTACTACCTGTGCATGTTTCTGTACAGAGAATGACACAAAGCAGAAAGATCATACTAACACAAATACAAGCAATTGAGTAGAAGATGTATTATCAATGGAAGGCAGTAGAGATTCAGGGGACGTGAGGAGATTTTTCAGCTTATTCTTACATAAGTATGTGCAATTTATTACATTTTATTTTGGCTTAGTAATTAGAGTAAGTCTTAAACATTTGTGCTGAGTGTTGTATTAAGCTGAGGAGTTGATTTCAGGGGTTCTGTGAACTCCAGGATCTATCTGTGAGTGTGTAGGCAATTAGCAGCTCTTTTTAATTAAATACCCAAATGCAAGTTTTTGCACTTTCCAGAGCAGGTCATTTAGAAGACGTGTGACTAATTTAAACCAAAAAAGGGAATTGTGAGGAAGTAAAAATGTGCTCGTACTACCATTTGTTTGGTTTTAATTCTTGGCAGCTGTGCAGAAAACTGTCATTTTGTTTAAAAACGGGGGTGTAGAGCATCCTGTGTACTCGTCTCACTAATTAGCTTCAGTGCTTGAGAGTGAAAATAATTGAGACCTTGTGTCAAGACAATGACAGGTCGAAAGAGAAAATAGCAGGGCTTGCTGATGCACTATATATTTATGAGAAAAGACAAGCACTGTTTGGTGCGCATCAAATTCAGACAACAGAAACAGGCGACAAGCTTTCATTTCAAATCAGACATTGAACAAACAAACAAAGCATGTGCATTAAAGCCAACCATGATCTACGATGTGATATTTTAAATAAAAGCCACAAAACTTATTAAAATATTATAAATTACAAAAATAAATGGATGAATAGATGGATGTTAGCAAGTTATTATAGCGGTTATTATAGTTAACTAAAACTAAAAACTAACTAAAACTAAAAAACTAAAATTAAAACCATTAAAAATGTTACTTGAAATAAATGTCAAAATTAAATAGCAA